>NW_027221670.1:30000-47746 GCF_030179915.1 Drosophila takahashii
GGAAAAAGAATAAGTTCTAGTATGGATATGAAAAAATATTGAGTTATATGAATATTAAAGAAATAATAAGTTCTAGTATGATATGAAAAAATATTATTTATATTGATATGGTAAATAATGATTTATAGATATGGGATAAATATAAAGTGTATAGGATAATTATATAGATATAGACAAAAAATAAGTTATATGGATATGGATAGTACGAAATATGAATAATAAGTACGATAAATCAATATTTAGATGGAAAAATAATAAAGTTGAGTATGAAAATATGATAATATATATGATATATAAAGATAATAATATAAATTCAATATAGGATATGGAAATAATATTATATGTATATGAAAAAAATGGTAAAATATATTAAAATTCTAGTTGTATGGATAGTATTCATTATATGGATAGGATATTATATAAATTGAAAAAATATTTATATGATATGGATAAAGAAATTAAGATATGGAAATAAAAGAAGTATATTGATATGGAAGAAAATAATGAGTATATAGATATGTTGGCATCAGTACGAAATATGCCCAAATTACATACACCGGGGGCCGCAGTACGAAAAATACCAATATTTAGACGTCGTGGCCAAAAACATATATAGGGAGGCAGTGCTCGCCGACCGGCCGTATTGTTCAAAATTATGTTTATCATATTATTTTGGCAATGCTATATATAAATGATATCTTATACATATAATTCAATTATAGCGATATGGAAATACCATATTATATGTATAAAGAAAAAAAATGTATAATAAAATATACATTGACATACAAATATGGCTAGTTGTATGGATATGCCGTATTCATTATATGGATACGGCATATAGATTATATAAATATGACCAAAAAATATTTTATATTGATATGGCAAATAAAGAAATTACTTGAATATGGAAATAAAAGAAGTTATATTGATATGGAAGAAAATAATGAGTCATATAGATATGTTGGCATCAGTACGAAATATGCCCAATTTACATACACCGGGGCCGCAGTACGAAAAATACCCAATATTTAGACGTCGTGGCCAAAAACATATATAGGGAGGCAGTGCTCGCCGACCGGTTGTATTGTTCAAAATTTATGTTTTTCATATTATTTTGGCAATGCTATATATAAATGATATCTTATACATATAATTCAATTATAGCGATATGGAAATACCATATTATATGTATAAAGAAAAAAAATGTATAATAAAATATACATTGACATACAAATATGGCTAGTTGTATGGATATGCCGTATTCATTATATGGATACGGCATATAGATTATATAAATATGACCAAAAAATATTTATATTGATATGGCAAATAAAGAAATTACTTGAATATGGAAATAAAAGAAGTTATATTGATATGGAAGAAAATAATGAGTCATATAGATATGTTGGCATCAGTACGAAATATGCCCAATTTACATACACCGGGGCCGCAGTACGAAAAATACCCAATATTTAGACGTCGTGGCCAAAAACATATATAGGGAGGCAGTGCTCGCCGACCGGCCGTATTGTTCAAAATTTATGTTTATCATATTATTTTGGCAATGCTATATATAAATGATATCTTATACATATAATTCAATTATAGCGATGTGGAAATACCATATTATATGTATAAAGAAAAAAAATGTATAATAAAATATACATTGACATACAAATATGGCTAGTTGTATGGATATGCCGTATTCATTATATGGATACGGCATATAGATTATATAAATATGACCAAAAAATATTTTATATTGATATGGCAAATAAAGAAATTACTTGAATATGGAAATAAAAGAAGTTATATTGATATGGAAGAAAATAATGAGTCATATAGATATGTTGGCATCAGTACGAAATATGCCCAATTTACATACACCGGGGCCGCAGTACGAAAAATACCCAATATTTAGACGTCGTGGCCAAAAACATATATAGGGAGGCAGTGCTCGCCGACCGGCCGTATTGTTCAAAATTTATGTTTATCATATTATTTTGGCAATGCTATATATAAATGATATCTTATACATATAATTCAATTATAGCGATATGGAAATACCATATTATATGTATAAAGAAAAAAAATGTATAATAAAATATACATTGACATACAAATATGGCTAGTTGTATGGATATGCCGTATTCATTATATGGATACGGCATATAGATTATATAAATATGACCAAAAAATATTTTATATTGATATGGCAAATAAAGAAATTACTTGAATATGGAAATAAAAGAAGTTATATTGATATGGAAGAAAATAATGAGTCATATAGATATGTTGGCATCAGTACGAAATATGCCCAATTTACATACACCGGGGCCGCAGTACGAAAAATACCCAATATTTAGACGTCGTGGCCAAAAACATATATAGGGAGGCAGTGCTCGCCGACCGGCCGTATTGTTCAAAATTTATGTTTATCATATTATTTTGGCAATGCTATATATAAATGATATCTTATACATATAATTCAATTATAGCGATATGGAAATACCATATTATATGTATAAAGAAAAAAAATGTATAATAAAATATACATTGACATACAAATATGGCTAGTTGTATGGATATGCCGTATTCATTATATGGATACGGCATATAGATTATATAAATATGACCAAAAAATATTTTATATTGATATGGCAAATAAAGAAATTACTTGAATATGGAAATAAAAGAAGTTATATTGATATGGAAGAAAATAATGAGTCATATAGATATGTTGGCATCAGTACGAAATATGCCCAATTTACATACACCGGGGCCGCAGTACGAAAAATACCCAATATTTAGACGTCGTGGCCAAAAACATATATAGGGAGGCAGTGCTCGCCGACCGGCCGTATTGTTCAAAATTTATGTTTATCATATTATTTTGGCAATGCTATATATAAATGATATCTTATACATATAATTCAATTATAGCGATATGGAAATACCATATTATATGTATAAAGAAAAAAAATGTATAATAAAATATACATTGACATACAAATATGGCTAGTTGTATGGATATGCCGTATTCATTATATGGATACGGCATATAGATTATATGGATATGACCAAAAAATAATTCATAAAGAAATTATATGAATATGGCAGAAATAATTGGTTATATTAATATGATCAAATAATACTTTATATAAAAAAGTGAATATCTTTGGTTGGGTGGCAAAGAGAATTAAATATGCCCGATATATAGACGTCGTGGCCAAAAACTACTATAGGGTGAAGTGCTTGTCTGTTGGTCTATATATATACATATAATATTTTATGCGTACACATTATTATTATAGATAGTTAATATCTATCGTATGGGTGGCAAACGGAATTAAATAATTTCGATATTTAGACGTCGTGGCCAAAAACTACTATAGGATGGTCAGTGGTTGTCCACCAATTAATTATTGAACAAACCATATGAATATCATATGCTGTTGTCAATATAATGTATATCAATAATAATAAAAAATAAGGATGGTACAGTAAGTAGTCCATCTACTATTGAACAAAATATATTATAATATATACTTTTGTTATCAATAGAACAACATATATTAAAATCAAAATATTATCCGTATAAATTTGTTTCTTAAATGAAATTAAGACTTGGCTACGCGGTTAATATTATAAACCCATGATAATAAGGTGAAACAGAGGTCAAGTTTCTATTATATATAGAATAACAAATTGTTTCCGACTTTTATCGTTAATCTTTGGTGGCAGGTATATATGATAATTTATATTAAATTATTATATCCCCTGTCGTTTGGGCACAGAGTATCGCTTGCCGGTACAATGTGTTTACAAAAAGCATTATAATAAAATATAATTGCAATATTAGTGATCAAAATAATTTCATATGCGCTCGGTTTTATATCATATATTACCAGAGAGTTATATGGAAAAGATAAATTTTAAATTTATCATCAAAATGCAAATGATTTAACTCAATATTTATATTGGTTAAACAAAAATTGTACATGTGTGGATACAATAATTATGTATGTTGAACAAAAATGATATTTTAGAATGAAATATGTATATATAATATAATAAAAACTTATAGAAAGAACAATATATATTGAAAATTGTGTTATAAAAAAGTTGTACTTTTTCTTTAACATCAATTATAAACTTGTTATATTAGTGGCGAAACAAGTAAAAATTAAAGAACGTATACGAATGCCATATAAAAATGGCCGTATTCGAATTAAAATAGCATTATTTCACAAAGCAAAAAAAAAATATTGAATTAAAATCAATATTTAAGAAAAACCGAACATATAAAATGGAAATAAAATCTATTATATTTATATTACTAATTTCTATTCAAAAAATATGAATGAAATATGAACGAAAACATTATTCTGGTTGATCCTGCCAGTAGTTATATGCTTGTCTCAAAGATTAAGCCATGCATGTCTAAGTACACACGAATTAAAAGTGAAACCGCAAAAGGCTCATTATATCAGTTATGGTTCCTTAGATCGTTAACAGTTACTTGGATAACTGTGGTAATTCTAGAGCTAATACATGCAATTAAAACATGAACCTTATGGGACATGTGCTTTTATTAGGCTAAAACCAAGCGATCGCAAGATCGTTATATTGGTTGAACTCTAGATAACATGCAGATCGTATGGTCTTGTACCGACGACAGATCTTTCAAATGTCTGCCCTATCAACTTTTGATGGTAGTATCTAGGACTACCATGGTTGCAACGGGTAACGGGGAATCAGGGTTCGATTCCGGAGAGGGAGCCTGAGAAACGGCTACCACATCTAAGGAAGGCAGCAGGCGCGTAAATTACCCACTCCCAGCTCGGGGAGGTAGTGACGAAAAATAACAATACAGGACTCATATCCGAGGCCCTGTAATTGGAATGAGTACACTTTAAATCCTTTAACAAGGACCAATTGGAGGGCAAGTCTGGTGCCAGCAGCCGCGGTAATTCCAGCTCCAATAGCGTATATTAAAGTTGTTGCGGTTAAAACGTTCGTAGTTGAACTTGTGCTTCATACGGGTAGTACAACTTACAATTGTGGTTAGTACTATACCTTTATGTATGTAAGCGTATTACCGGTGGAGTTCTTATATGTGTTTAAATACTTGTATTTTTTCATATGTTCCTCCTATTTAAAAACCTGCATTAGTGCTCTTAAACGAGTGTTATTGTGGGCCGGTACAATTACTTTGAACAAATTAGAGTGCTTAAAGCAGGCTTCAAATGCCTGAATATTCTGTGCATGGGATAATGAAATAAGACCTCTGTTCTGCTTTCATTGGTTTTCAGATCAAGAGGTAATGATTAATAGAAGCAGTTTGGGGGCATTAGTATTACGACGCGAGAGGTGAAATTCTTGGACCGTCGTAAGACTAACTTAAGCGAAAGCATTTGCCAAAGATGTTTTCATTAATCAAGAACGAAAGTTAGAGGTTCGAAGGCGATCAGATACCGCCCTAGTTCTAACCATAAACGATGCCAGCTAGCAATTGGGTGTAGCTACTTTTATGGCTCTCTCAGTCGCTTCCCGGGAAACCAAAGCTTTTGGGCTCCGGGGGAAGTATGGTTGCAAAGCTGAAACTTAAAGGAATTGACGGAAGGGCACCACCAGGAGTGGAGCCTGCGGCTTAATTTGACTCAACACGGGAAAACTTACCAGGTCCGAACATAAGTGTGTAAGACAGATTGATAGCTCTTTCTCGAATCTATGGGTGGTGGTGCATGGCCGTTCTTAGTTCGTGGAGTGATTTGTCTGGTTAATTCCGATAACGAACGAGACTCAAATATATTAAATAGATATCTTCAGGATTATGGTGTTGAAGCTTATATAGCCTTCATTCATGGTGGCAGTAAAATGTTTATTGTGTTTGAATGTGTTTATATAAGTGGAGCCGTACCTGTTGGTTTGTCCCATTATAAGGACACTAGCTTCTTAAATGGACAAATTGCGTCTAGCAATAATGAGATTGAGCAATAACAGGTCTGTGATGCCCTTAGATGTCCTGGGCTGCACGCGCGCTACAATGAAAGTATCAACGTGTATTTCCTAGACCGAGAGGTCCGGGTAAACCGCTGAACCACTTTCATGCTTGGGATTGTGAACTGAAACTGTTCACATGAACTTGGAATTCCCAGTAAGTGTGAGTCATTAACTCGCATTGATTACGTCCCTGCCCTTTGTACACACCGCCCGTCGCTACTACCGATTGAATTATTTAGTGAGGTCTCCGGACGTGATCACTGTGACGCCTTGTGTGTTACGGTTGTTTCGCAAAAGTTGACCGAACTTGATTATTTAGAGGAAGTAAAAGTCGTAACAAGGTTTCCGTAGGTGAACCTGCGGAAGGATCATTATTGTATAATATCCTTACCGTTAATAAAAAAATTTGTTAATACAAATTTAATACAAATTACCAATATATATATATATATACATAATAATTATAATAATAATTATACCAAAAATATGATCTTAAAAGTAAAAGATCAAATAAATTTCGAACAAGCAAATCGAAATATTGTAATAATATAATATTATTACAAATAAATTAAATAGAAACAAACATAAAATTCGAACAAGCAAATCGAATTATTAATATAATAAAATATATTTTATATATTTATTATAAACTTTTGTGTGTATATGGACCATAATATACACGCGTTGCGAGATGTATTGGCCAACTAATTTGATGATGATCATACATTGGATAATGCAACAACCTAAAATATACAATGTTGTACCTGGTTTCAGGTTAATGTTTTATATAAAATTATCAATATATATTAACAAACAAATGCCATTACAAATAATACTTTGATATATATTGTTTATATAAAACTAAGACATTTCGCAGCATTTATTTTAGGTATATAAATACATTTATTGAAGGAATTGATATATGCCAGTAAAATGGTGTATTTTTAATTTCTTTCAATAAAAACATATTTGACCAAATTTAAAACCAATATTATAAAACTCTAAGCGGTGGATCACTCGGCTCATGGGTCGATGAAGAACGCAGCAAACTGTGCGTCATCGTGTGAACTGCAGGACACATGAACATCGACATTTTGAACGCATATCGCAGTCCATGCTGTTATGTACTTTAATTAATTTTATAGTGCTGCTTGGACTACATATGGTTGAGGGTTGTAAGACTATGCTAATTAAGTTGTTTATACAAATTTTATAATAAAATTTTATAAGCATATGGTATATTATTGGATAAAAATACTTTAATTATTTTATTCATAATATTAACAAATATATGAAAAACATTATCTCACAATAGTAATTAAACTTTGAGAAAAACGAAGAGGAATATTTTCTTTTTCAATCAAATAATACTGAGAAATGTCTAGCATAAAATATTATCTAGAATTGTCTCTTATTAATGATTTGAAATATGAAAAACGTTGACAATATTATTATTCTTCGTTAATTCGTTACAAATAAATGCCATTAATATATATATACGTCAGCTTTAAACGAATTTAATAAAATGTTTTATCATTATATATAAAGAATTAATTGCAAATAAAAGTTATATACAACCTCAACTCATATGGGACTACCCCCTGAATTTAAGCATATTAATTAGGGGAGGAAAAGAAACTAACAAGGATTTTCTTAGTAGCGGCGAGCGAAAAGAAATCAGTTCAGCACTAAGTCACTTTGTCTATATGGCAAATGTGAGATGCAGTGTATGGAGCGTCAATATTCTAGTATGAGAAATTAACGATTTAAGTCCTTCTTAAATGAGGCCATTTACCCATAGAGGGTGCCAGGCCCGTATAACGTTAATGATTACTAGATGATGTTTCCAAAGAGTCGTGTTGCTTGATAGTGCAGCACTAAGTGGGTGGTAAACTCCATCTAAAACTAAATATAACCATGAGACCGATAGTAAACAAGTACCGTGAGGGAAAGTTGAAAAGAACTCTGAATAGAGAGTTAAACAGTACGTGAAACTGCTTAGAGGTTAAGCCCGATGAACCTGAATATCCGTTATGGAAAATTCATCATTAAAATTGTAATATTTAAACAATATTATGATAATAGTGTGCATTTTTTCCATATAAGGACATTGTAATCTATTAGCATACCAAATTTATCATAAAATATAACTTATAGTTTATTCAAATTAAATTGCTTGCATTTTAACACAGAATAAATGTTATTAATTTGATAAAGTGCTGATAGATTTATATGAATACAGTGCGTTAATTTTTCGGAATTATATAATGGCATGATTATCATTGATTTTTGTGTTTATTATATGCACTTGTAGGATTAACAATGCGAAAGATTCAGGATACCTTCGGGACCCGTCTTGAAACACGGACCAAGGAGTCTAACATATGTGCAAGTTATTGGGATATAAACCTAATAGCGTAATTAACTTGACTAATAATGGGATTAGTTTTTTAACTATTTATAGCTAATTAACACAATCCCGGGGCGTTCTATATAGTTATGTATAATGATATTTATATTATTTATGCCTCTAACTGGAACGTACCTTGAGCATATATGCTGTGACCCGAAAGATGGTGAACTATACTTGATCAGGTTGAAGTCAGGGGAAACCCTGATGGAAGACCGAAACAGTTCTGACGTGCAAATCGATTGTCAGAATTGAGTATAGGGGCGAAAGACCAATCGAACCATCTAGTAGCTGGTTCCTTCCGAAGTTTCCCTCAGGATAGCTGGTGCATTTTAATATTATATAAAATAATCTTATCTGGTAAAGCGAATGATTAGAGGCCTTAGGGTCGAAACGATCTTAACCTATTCTCAAACTTTAAATGGGTAAGAACCTTAACTTTCTTGATATGAAGTTTAAGGTTATGATATAATGTGCCCAGTGGGCCACTTTTGGTAAGCAGAACTGGCGCTGTGGGATGAACCAAACGTAATGTTACGGTGCCCAAATTAACAACTCATGCAGATACCATGAAAGGCGTTGGTTGCTTAAAACAGCAGGACGGTGATCATGGAAGTCGAAATCCGCTAAGGAGTGTGTAACAACTCACCTGCCGAAGCAACTAGCCCTTAAAATGGATGGCGCTTAAGTTGTATACCTATACATTACCGCTAAAGTAGATGATTTATATTACTTGTGATATAAATTTTGAAACTTTAGTGAGTAGGAAGGTACAATGGTATGCGTAGAAGTGTTTGGCGTAAGCCTGCATGGAGCTGCCATTGGTACAGATCTTGGTGGTAGTAGCAAATAATCGAATGAGACCTTGGAGGACTGAAGTGGAGAAGGGTTTCGTGTGAACAGTGGTTGATCACGAGTTAGTCGGTCCTAAGTTCAAGGCGAAAGCCGAAAATTTTCAAGTAAAACCAAAAACGCAATATATACAAATCAAGCTAATATAATATACTTGAATAATTTTGAACGAAAGGGAATACGGTTCCAATTCCGTAACCTGTTGAGTATCCGTTTGTTATTAAATATGGGCCTCGTGCTCATCCTGGCAACAGGAACGACCATAAAGAAGCCGTCGAGAGATATCGGAAGAGTTTTCTTTTCTGTTTTATAGCCGTACTACCATGGAAGTCTTTCGCAGAGAGATATGGTAGATGGGCTAGAAGAGCATGACATATACTGTTGTGTCGATATTTTCTCCTCGGACCTTGAAAATTTATGGTGGGGACACGCAAACTTCTCAACAGGCCGTACCAATATCCGCAGCTGGTCTCCAAGGTGAAGAGTCTCTAGTCGATAGAATAATGTAGGTAAGGGAAGTCGGCAAATTAGATCCGTAACTTCGGGATAAGGATTGGCTCTGAAGATTGAGATAGTCGGGCTTGATTGGGAAACAATAACATGGTTTATGTGCTCGTTCTGGGTAAATAGAGTTTCTAGCATTTATGTTAGTTACTTGTTCCCCGGATAGTTAGTTACGTAGCCAATTGTGGAACTTTCTTGCTAAAATTTTTAAGAATACTAATTGGGTCAAACCAATTAGTTCTTATTAATTATAACGATTATCAATTAACAATCAATTCAGAACTGGCACGGACTTGGGGAATCCGACTGTCTAATTAAAACAAAGCATTGTGATGGCCCTAGCGGGTGTTGACACAATGTGATTTCTGCCCAGTGCTCTGAATGTCAAAGTGAAGAAATTCAAGTAAGCGCGGGTCAACGGCGGGAGTAACTATGACTCTCTTAAGGTAGCCAAATGCCTCGTCATCTAATTAGTGACGCGCATGAATGGATTAACGAGATTCCTACTGTCCCTATCTACTATCTAGCGAAACCACAGCCAAGGGAACGGGCTTGGAATAATTAGCGGGGAAAGAAGACCCTTTTGAGCTTGACTCTAATCTGGCAGTGTAAGGAGACATAAGAGGTGTAGAATAAGTGGGAGATATTAGACTTCGGTTTGGTATCGTCAATGAAATACCACTACTCTTATTGTTTCCTTACTTACTTGATTAAATGGAACGTGTATCATTTCCTAGCCATTATACGGATATATTTATTATATCTTATGGTATTGGGTTTTGATGCAAGCTTCTTGATCAAAGTATCACGAGTTTGTTATATAATCGCAAACAAATTCTTTAATAAAACGGTGCATTTATGTATTTTTGATTTGAAAATTTGGTATAACTCCAATTACTCAGGTATGATCCAATTCAAGGACATTGCCAGGTAGGGAGTTTGACTGGGGCGGTACATCTCTCAAATAATAACGGAGGTGTCCCAAGGCCAGCTCAGTGCGGACAGAAACCACACATAGAGCAAAAGGGCAAATGCTGACTTGATCTCGGTGTTCAGTACACACAGGGACAGCAAAAGCTCGGCCTATCGATCCTTTTGGTTTAAAGAGTTTTTAACAAGAGGTGTCAGAAAAGTTACCATAGGGATAACTGGCTTGTGGCGGCCAAGCGTTCATAGCGACGTCGCTTTTTGATCCTTCGATGTCGGCTCTTCCTATCATTGTGAAGCAAAATTCACCAAGCGTTGGATTGTTCACCCATGCAAGGGAACGTGAGCTGGGTTTAGACCGTCGTGAGACAGGTTAGTTTTACCCTACTAATGACAAAACGTTGTTGCGACAGCATTCCTGCGTAGTACGAGAGGAACCGCAGGTACGGACCAATGGCACAATACTTGTTCGAGCGAACAGTGGTATGACGCTACGTCCGTTGGATTATGCCTGAACGCCTCTAAGGTCGTATCCGTGCTGGACTGCAATGATAAATAAGGGGCAATTTGCATTGTATGGCTTCTAAACCATTTAAAGTTTATAATTTACTTTATAAACGACAATGGATGTGATGCCAATGTAATTTGTAACATAGTAAATTGGGAGGATCTTCGATCACCTGATGCCGCGCTAGTTACATATAAAAGCATTATTTAATACAATGACAAAGCCTAGAATCAATTGTAAACGACTTTTGTAACAGGCAAGGTGTTGTAAGTGGTTGAGCAGCTGCCATACTGCGATCCACTGAAGCTTATCCTTTGCTTGATGATTCGATAATAAACATAAATTTAATTGTGTTTATTTTGTTTGGCTTTTTTAAGTCAGAATATATATATATATATAAAATATATATATATAAAATAATAATTATATTTAAATAAATTTTATTTAAATATATTTAACAATGGTAGCCATATGTATCGTCATCCTATTAGTGACGCGTATAAAAATATTCTAAGTCCGAACATGCAAATAAGAGACATATGCAAGTATATGTACTTCTTAAGGTAGCCAACTGAATCGTCATCCTATTAGTGACGTGTATACAAATATTCTAAGTCCGAACATACAAGTAAGAGACATATGCAAGTATATGTACCTCTTAAGGTAGCCAACTGAATCGTCATCCTATTAGTGACGCGTATACAAATATTCTAAGTCCGAACATGCAAATAAGAGACATATGCAAGTATATGTACCTCTTAAGGTAGCCAACTGAATCGTCATCCTCTATTAGTGACGCGTATAAAAATATTCTAAGTCCGAACATGCAAATAAGAGACATATGCAAGTATATGTACCTCTTAAGGTAGCCAACTGAATCGTCATCCTATTAGTGACGTGTATAAAAATATTCTAAGTCCGAACATACAAGTAAGAGACATATGCAAGTATATGTACCTCTTAAGGTAGCCAACTGAATCGTCATCCTATTAGTGACGTGTATAAAAATATTCTAAGTCCGAACATGCAAGTAAGAGACATATGCAAGTCAATGTTCCTCTTAAAATAGATGATTGAATCGTCATCCTATTAGTGACGTGTATAAAAATATTCCAAGTCCAAACATGAGTTATATGGATATGAAAATAATATTAAGTTCTAGTATGGATATGAAAAAAATGAGTTATATGGATATGGGAAAAATAACAAGTTCTAGTATGGATATGAAAAAATGAGTTATGTGGATATGGGAAAAATAATAATTTCTAGTATGGATATGAAAAAAAATGAGTTATATGGATATGGAAAAGAATACAGAGTTCTAGTATGGATATGGAAAAATGAGTTATATGAATATGGGAAAAATGATAAGTTCTAGTATGGATATGAAAAAATATTGAGTTATATTGATATTAAAGAAATAATAAGTTCTAGTATGGATATGGAATAAAATGAGTTATATAGATATGGCAAAAAATTTAATGTTCTAGTATGGATATGAAAAAAATTAGTTATATGAATATGGGAAAATTTATAATTTCTAGTATGGATATGGGAAAAATTATAAGTTCTAGTATGGATATATAAAAATATTGGGTTATATGGATATTAAAGAAATAATAAGTTCTAGTATGGATATGGAAAAAAATTAGTTATATTGATATGCTAAATAATGAGTTATATGCATATGGGAAAAATACTAAGTTGTAGTATGGATATGGGAAGAATACTGAGTTCTAGTATGGATATGGGAAAAATAATCAGTTCTAGTATGGATATGAAAAAAATTGAGTTTTATGGATATTGAAGAGATAATAAGCTCTAGTATGGATATGGAAAAAATTAATTATATTGTAATAGTAAATAATAAGTTATATGGATATAGGAAGAAAATTAGGTTCTAGTATGGATATGAAAAAATTAGTTCTATGGATATGGGAAAAATAAAAAGTTCTGGTATGGATATGGAAAAATATTAAGTTATATGGATATTTAAGAAATAATAAGTTCTAGTATGGATATGGAATAAAATGAGTTGTAGAGATATGGCAAAAATATAATGTTCTAGTATGGATATGAAAAAAATTAGTTATATGAATATGGGAAAATTTATAAGTTCTAGTATGGATATGGGAAAAAGAATAAGTTCTAGTATGGATATGAAAAAATATTGAGTTATATGAATATTAAAGAAATAATAAGTTCTAGTATGAATATGGAAAAATATTATTTATATTGATATGGTAAATAATGATTTATATGGATATGGGATAAATACTAAATTCTTAGTGTGGATATGGATAATTATATAGATATAGAACAAAAAATAAGTTATATGGATATGGTGGCATCAGTACGAAATATGCCCAATTTACATACACCGGAGCCGCAGTACGATAAATAACCCAAATATTTAGACGTCGTGGCCAAAAACATATATAGGGAGGCAGTGCTCGCCGACCGGCCGTATTGTTCAAAATTTATGTTTTTCATATTATTTTGGCAATGCTATATATAAATGATATCTTATACATATAATTCAATTATAGCGATATGGAAATACCATATTATATGTATAAAGAAAAAAAATGTATAATAAAATATACATTGACATACAAATATGGCTAGTTGTATGGATATGCCGTATTCATTATATGGATTCGGCATAAAGATTATATAAAAATGACCAAAAAATATTTTATATAGATATGGCAAATAAAGAAATTACTTGAATATGGAACAAAAAGAAGTTATATTGATATGGAAGAAAATAATGAGTCATATAGATATGTTGGCATCAGTACGAAATATGCCCAATTTACATACACCGGGGCCGCAGTACGAAAAATACCCAATATTTAGACGTCGTGGCCAAAAACATATATAGGGAGGCAGTGCTCGCCGACCGGCCGTATTGTTCAAAATTTATGTTTATCATATTATTTTGGCAATGCTATATATAAATGATATCTTATACATATAATTCAATTATAGCGATATGGAAATACCATATTATATGTATAAAGAAAAAAAATGTATAATAAAATATACATTGACATACAAATATGGCTAGTTGTATGGATATGCCGTATTCATTATATGGATACGGCATATAGATTATATAAATATGACCAAAAAATATTTTATATTGATATGGCAAATAAAGAAATTACTTGAATATGGAAATAAAAGAAGTTATATTGATATGGAAGAAAATAATGAGTCATATAGATATGTTGGCATCAGTACGAAATATGCCCAATTTACATACACCGGGGCCGCAGTACGAAAAATACCCAATATTTAGACGTCGTGGCCAAAAACATATATAGGGAGGCAGTGCTCGCCGACCGGCCGTATTGTTCAAAATTTATGTTTATCATATTATTTTGGCAATGCTATATATAAATGATATCTTATACATATAATTCAATTATAGCGATATGGAAATACCATATTATATGTATAAGAAAAAAAATGTATAATAAAATATACATTGACATACAAATATGGCTAGTTGTATGGATATGCCGTATTCATTATATGGATACGGCATATAGATTATATAAATATGACCAAAAATATTTTATATTGATATGGCAAATAAAGAAATTACTTGAATATGGAAATAAAAGAAGTTATATTGATATGGAAGAAAATAATGAGTCATATAGATATGTTGGCATCAGTACGAAATATGCCCAATTTACATACACCGGGGCCGCAGTACGAAAAATACCCAATATTTAGACGTCGTGGCCAAAAACATATATAGGGAGGCAGTGCTCGCCGACAGGCCGTATTGTTCAAAATTTATCTGTATCATATTATTTTCGCAATGCTATATATAAATGATATCATATACATATAATTCTATTATAGCGATATGGAAATACGATATTATATGTATTAAGTAAAAATATGTATAATAAAATATACATTGACATACAAATAAGGCTAGTTGTATGGATTTCCCGTATTCATTATATGGATACTGCATATAGATTATATAAATATGACCAAAAAATATTTTATATTGATATGGCAAAGAAAGAAATTACTTGAATATGGAAATAAAAGAAGTTATATTGATATGGAAGAAAATAATGAGTCATATAGATATGTTGGCATCAGTACGAAATATGCCCAATTTACATACACCGGGGCCGCAGTACGAAAAATACCCAATATTTAGACGTCGTGGCCAAAAACATATATAGGGAGGCAGTGCTCGCCGACCGGCCGTATTGTTCAAAATTTATGTTTATCATATTATTTTGGCAATGCTATATATAAATGATATCTTATACATATAATTCAATTATAGCGATATGGAAATACCATATTATATGTATAAAGAAAAAAATGTATAATAAAATATACATTGACATACAAATATGGCTAGTTGTATGGATATGCCGTATTCATTATATGGATACGGCATATAGATTATATGGATATGACCAAAAAATAATTCATAAAGAAATTATATGAATATGGCAGAAATAATTGGTTATATTAATATGATCAAATAATACTTTATATAAAAAAGTGAATATCTTTGGTTGGGTGGCAAAGAGAATTAAATATGCCCGATATATAGACGTCGTGGCCAAAAACTACTATAGGGTGAAGTGCTTGTCTGTTGGTCTATATATATATACATATAATATTTTATGCGTACACATTATTATTATAGATAGTTAATATCTATCGTATGGGTGGCAAACGGAATTAATAATTTCGATATTTAGACGTCGTGGCCAAAAACTACTATAGGATGGTCAGTGGTTGTCCACCAATTAATTATTGAACAAACCATATGAATATCATATGCTGTTGTCAATATAATGTATATCAATAATAATAAAAAATAAGGATGGTACAGTAAGTAGTCCATCTACTATTGAACAAAATATTATAATATATACTTTTGTTATCAATAGAACAACATATATTAAAATCAAAATATTATCCGTATAAATTTGTTTCTTAAATGAAATTAAGACTTGGCTACGCGGTTAATATTATAAACCCATGATAATAAGGTGAAACAGAGGTCAAGTTTCTATTATATATAGAATAAAAATTGTTTCCGACTTTTATCGTTAATCTTTGGTGGCAGGTATATATGATAATTTATATTAAATTATTATATCCCCTGTCGTTTGGGCACAGAGTATCGCTTGCCGGTACAATGTGTTTACAAAAAGCATTATAATAAAATATAATTGCAATATTAGTGATCAAAATAATTTCATATGCGCTCGGTTTTATATCATATATTACCAGAGAGTTATATGGAAAAGATAAATTTTAAATTTATCACCAAATTGCATATGATTTAACTCAATATTTATATTGGTTAAACAAAAATTGTACATGTGTGGATACAATAATTATGTATGTTGAACAAAAATGATATTTAGAATGAAATGAAATATGTATATATAATATAATAAAAACTTATAGAAAGAACAATATATATTGAAAATTGTGTTATAAAAAAGTTGTACTTTTTCTTTAACATCAATTATAAACTTGTTATATTAGTGGCGAAACAAGTAAAAATTAAAGAACGTATACGAATGCCATATAAAAATGGCCGTATTCGAATTAAAATAGAATTATTTCACAAAGCAAAAAAAAAATATTGAATTAAAATCAATATTTAGAAAAAACCGAACATATAAAATGGAAATAAAATCTATTATATTTATATTACTAATTTCTATTCAAAAAATATGAATGAAATATGAACGAAAACATTATTCTGGTTGATCCTGCCAGTAGTTATATGCTTGTCTCAAAGATTAAGCCATGCATGTCTAAGTACACACGAATTAAAAGTGAAACCGCAAAAGGCTCATTATATCAGTTATGGTTCCTTAGATCGTTAACAGTTACTTGGATAACTGTGGTAATTCTAGAGCTAATACATGCAATTAAAACATGAACCTTATGGGACATGTGCTTTTATTAGGCTAAAACAAGCGATCGCAAGATCGTTATATTGGTTGAACTCTAGATAACATGCAGATCGTATGGTTTGTACCGACGACAGATCTTTCAAATGTCTGCCCTATCAACTTTTGATGGTAGTATCTAGGACTACCATGGTTGCAACGGGTAACGGGGAATCAGGGTTCGATTCCGGAGAGGGAGCCTGAGAAACGGCTACCACATCTAAGGAAGGCAGCAGGCGCGTAAATTACCCACTCCCAGCTCGGGGAGGTAGTGACGAAAAATAACAATACAGGACTCATATCCGAGTCCTGTAATGTGGAATGAGTACACTTTAAATCCTTTAACAAGGACCAATTGGAGGGCAAGTCTGGTGCCAGCAGCCGCGGTAATTCCAGCTCCAATAGCGTATATATTAAAGTTGTTGCGGTTTAAAACGTTAGTAGTTGAACTTGTGCTTCATAGGGTAGTACAACTTACAATTGTGGTTAGTACTATACTTTATGTATGTAAGCGTATTACCGGTGGAGTTCTTATATGTGTTTAAATACTTGTATTTTTTCATATGTTCC
>NW_027221671.1:0-60347 GCF_030179915.1 Drosophila takahashii
CCCGCTTCATTACAGAAATGTTAGAAATGGATGTTGAAAATTCTCGTACATGAGATTCGTGATAAATGACTACATAAGTTAGAATATATATATATGTATGAGTACTATTTTATTTTATTTTATTATTATATGGCTGTTTTCTGCCGTTTTTTATTAAATTTAACTTAAACCGGACTTAAACCAAACGCCATATCGTATAAGATGAACGCCAAAAATACTAAAAACATTAAAATGTCCCCACCCTCAATTTTCGGCGGCCTACTGCCGTTTTTTAGGGTTTTCGGCGTAAAATCCATATAAACGGAACGCCAAAAATACTAAACCAAACGCCAAATCTTATAAACGTTAAATGCCTGTTAAAATTTAAGTCCGGATCATTTTATCCTCCGTCGTCTAACGTTTACCTCCCGGGGTCTAACGTTTACCCTCCGGGGTCTAACGTTTAACTTTTTGCGGAGATAAAATTTAAGTCGCCGAAAGATAAAAAACCACCCTCGGACTGTAAACGTTAAACCCGATTTAAATTTTAACACGGGTCTAACGTTTAGGCTTTATGGCGTTGGGTTTATACGTTGTGGCGTTCCGTTTAGTGTTTTCGGCGTTCGGTTTATACCCCCGGGTATAAAAATGGCCCGTAGTAATTAAACTACAGGCCGCCTCCCACTGGTTTGTGCGTAACGGTCAGAGGAACATTTGTGCGTAAAGCCGCGTTACTCGCGCCGCGATCCTCCGGACCGAGGACGCTTGGCCGATACCCACTGCCTCCGGAACCTCCGCGCGGGATAGCGTTCCCCCCGGAACCAATTTCCATCCCGGCATAAAGGTTATGAATTGGGATTCAAACTGCGCAAGCCTGTTGAGCCGGATAATCTCCCCCAGCCAATAATAAAAAATGGCGCGCTGAAAACTTCCGTTGTTATCCCGATCCGGGCGTTTACCCATATCACCCGGCATAGGACGGGATAGGCTGGCGTCCAATTCTATGGTCCTGACCAGAGCGCAAGTGTGGGGGTATTGCTGAAGAGCTTCCAGTGTAGTGAATTGATCCCGGAGCGAAGCAATCTCATGCGCGTGGGCATAAACCCGTTTAGGGGTGGTCATGCTACCACCTCGCAACCAACAGCGCGCCGCGCCGCAATGTAAGTAGCACCCTCGACCCAGCGCCGCACGTGCTGGCAGGCCGATACCGCTGTAAAGCTATCCACGACCGCGGTCTCCAATTCGCCAGCGGCGTTATAAAACGAAACCCGGAAAGTCTTGTTTGTCATCGTCGTATCTCCATGCGGCGTGATTGCCGAAGTCCTTTAGGCCACAAATCCTCTAAGATTACAACCACCAAATTTAAAAATATCAGAAACCCCGCCGATTTTCAGGACGCCAGCCCATACCACGCCCGGCAATCCGGAACTAACAGCCTGAGAATCGCCCTATGTTCCCGCTATGTTCGCGCAATCCGCCTAAATCGCGCCCGCGCGCCTAGTGTGAATCCCGCGCGTCGCGCGCTTTAAACGCCCGCGCGCCCGCGCGATTATATGGCCGCCGCCTGGGCTCCCCCCCTATGGACCACCGAAAAACTTATAGGGGGGATGTTGAGCAAGACCGTAACCCATACGATAATCTAGGTATTTATATAAACTAGGTAAATCAGGTATAGTAGGTAAACTAGGTAAATTAGGTAAACTGTATAACTAAGATAAATTTAGGAAACATAGTAAAGCGTAGTGCTTTGCCGCGCCGCCATGTTCCAGAAGGCGTATATCCCGCGCGAGTGAGGAATAAGGTACTTGCGCCGCTGCTCACCTCGGGCTATATCGAACCGGTCGGCAGGACATTTAAACATTCCGTGCAACAGGCGTTTCTTGACCTGCCGGCGCTCCCGGACGATGGACATACAAGGGGGCTTGCCTCCTATCGTCAGCCGGCGTATAACGTCGGTATCCCACCGGCCTGAACACCCTGTGAGATACGAAGCTGACCGAGCCCCAGTAACCCCCCGCGATGGACCCCACGCCATTCGGGGGGTTATTGCGTTTATGGGATTGTGGTATTTCCGGTATGTCTGCTATACCGCGTATGCCCCTGGGTGTCGCAACCGGGGGTAAACACGCCGGGCGCTGTGAAGTGTCTCGTCGCTGTTCTCCGGGGAGTGGGGGTTGAGGTCAGGCGGACAGCGGCCCCCACACTCTGAGAGAACACCATGAGCGACAGTATCCGGAACACGCAGACCCGAAAGTCAGCGAACCCCTCCTCCCCCCTGGTCTATATTCTGCGCCCCGGGATGCCCCCGGAGCCGGTCCTTATCGCGTCCCTCGCACGCGAAATCGTCATGTACGGCGATGATCTGCCGGGGCTGGCCGCGGCCTATTCCAGCACGGTGACGGATCTGACGAACCTTGTCGAAGGTTCAACCCTGCTTCAGAAAGAGATAGAGGCCATCCGGGCGGAGGCCAGCCACTACACCCGCACCCAGATGCGGATGCGCGACATTGTGGAGAACAGGACAAGCGTTCTTGTGGGCATACTGGATGACCCGGACGCGTCCGCCACCCTGAAGCTGAAAGCCTATGAACTGGCTGCATCGATGGCTGGAGTACTGACCCCGCCGAAGCAGCCACAGTCGGAGGGCGGACAGAACTCCGGACCGTCTGTGACTGTGCTGATTGGTGGCGCCGTGAACGCGCGTGTGCCGGGAGCCCAGGTCATAGAGGGCACCGTGGTCGAAGCGATAATGGAGAAAGCAAACGGCGGCGGGGACGCGGACGAAGCCGAGGAAGAGATGGCCGCGACCTTCCTCGCACGTTCTGCGTCCCAGGATGCGCTGTCACGCAAGCTGCATGATGATCTGGTGCTGGAAGGCGACGATGCTGCTGTTATAGAAGATGAGGCAGACTGGCGGAACGAACAGCCCGAATGATAGGGTCAGCCAGCTATAGGAGCCCAGACGATGCCTGATATTGGCGGATACACGTATACGGATACGTCCAATACCCAGACCCCGGCCGCCGGGACGATCGGGAATTACACGTATACCGGCACCCAGAACAATACGCGGGACTGTCTCTGCGACGATGAGACGACGACCGCCACGGCCGCGGCCGTAGCCAATGGCTAATTCGTTCGGCCTGTTCCCAAAATCCCGGCCGTTAGGGGGAACACCACCACGGAGAATAGACCCGAACGCGGTCGTTTCCGTCACTTTCAGTCTGGCCGCCGACCAGAGCAAGGTCACGGCTGGCGCTGCCTATATCGTAACCTCTGTGCTGGCGAATGGTTCCGTCGTCGTCCGCAACGAAGAGTATCCGGACACCGGAAGCGGCGCACCATATACGCTACCTGTGGCTACCGATAAAATACTCGGCGGTGTGAAGTCGGACGGCAAAACCATGAAGATCGCGGCTGACGGCACCATCAGCGTGGTGGACGGCGGTTCCACATACGAACTTCCGATCGCTACAACGAAGGTCCTGGGCGGCATCATGCCGGATGGGACAACCGTCACCGTCACGGAGAATGGTATCCTGAGCGCCGTAACGGGGGGCGATGGCGGTGATACTTCCGGGCTATCGGCGTTCTTCACCGTGAGCGCGACGGGGAAGCTGGCTATTAAATCCGGCGCCCTACCCACGGCGGACCCGGCCGAAGCTGGCGCACTGTGGATGAACGGCGATATTCTGACTGTATCGGAGGGATGATGAAACGGCTTTTAGGCGCGACGCTCGGTGTCAGCCTCGCACTCTATTCGGTCGCTCACGCGGCCCCTACCATATTCCCGAAAGGCATCCTCGAAGGGCAGTCTCTCTATAAGTCAGACGGCACCCTATCCGGCAAACTGTCGATCAATGCACCCGGCGGCATTGCCGGACTGGACGCTGCAGGTAACGTCACCTCGCCGGTGAATAACGCAACGTCGACAGTGCAGGACGTAAACATCCGCACGCTGCCGATTGTGTCGTTGTTTCCGTCGCGGAACTACAAAGCCACGTTCTTCGATAACTTGCAGGACCCCAGCACAAACCCGGATACGATTGTTCTCGGTGGTCACCAGCAGTACGATGACGCGTTCATAAAAATCATCGGCCAGACCTATAGCCGCGGCGATCTGGGAGGCACCGTTCTTACGGTGGTTGATTCCGATCAACCGACGTTTAACCTCCGCAATGGCGCCGGCAATGACGACAGCATTGTGGCGTTTCTGGAAACCAAAGACGCCGCACCGCGGGTTGAAGCCGGTGCGGATATCACGGACGCGGTGGATGGCGTTCCGCATACCGTCACCTTTGCCTCCGGATCTGTTACGATAACGCCCGCCCTGGCTGCGTCCGAGGTGGCGAATATCAAGAATAAGATGCGGCTTTACACTAACTGGAAAAATGGAAACGCTACAGATGGGGGGTCAATCAGTATTACTGACCTCACGGCGCACCATGTTTTTGTAAAACCGAACGCATACTACGCGTACGTCGGACCAGTGACGTCGACCCCGGCTTCGACCACAATCACCGTTTACAGCGATCCTGATAACCAGACTGTTGGCTGGCGCACAGAATTGTCGGGGTCAGCCGGAACACCGGGCACAAACTCCGGGGATACGATCGACACCACGTCCGATACGACGTCCGCCGCCCCGGGCCTTGTGTGGTCCTATACGCACCCGGCGGTGTTTATCGGCATGGCGAATAAAAAATTCGTGGGCAACCCTATGATCCAGATGACCGGGGCGCACGATTCCATTACGCGCCAGACTGCGGGTTCTGAATTGGATATCGGTGTCCCCTCGGGCATGACAGACTATTCGTGGTTCTCCAGCGGAATGACGATCGCCGCGAACACCAACGGTCACCGGCTGTCGGACGACAGCTATATGTTCCATATGGGTGGCACCGGTTACCCGCACATGCTGGAAATCTCCGGCGGTGCAGAAGCGTCCGAGGTTATCGGTCGCAATTTCTATGCGGGCACAATCGGATATGGCGACGCGGACACGTCTCCTTCATCCGTTACGGATCTGGGGTATTCCAAACTTATGCTGCGGACGACGCAGTATACGGCGCCCAACCCCACCAATCAGGTGGTCGGCGGACACCCGCACTCGTTGCTGGTTTACCAGCAGCGCATGACGGACGATTCTGATGGATCGCATATCAACGCAGACGATACGTCCCTGAACATTCAGGAAATGTTCGGAGGCACCGATCCGGATAGTTATGGTCATGCCGGCATGGACGGTATCATGCTGGGGAAAGTGCGTCTGTTTAACGGGAGTGTTTATCTCTGTGCGTCTGGGCAGGGGCTTGTCACCACCACTGGCGTCGACGCGACGGCGTGCGGCCTCACGGTAAGCTCCGACGGAGTGCATTTCAGCGGGGACATTGCGACGGGCACCGGCGGCGCTTTGGTTCCGACGGCTCCGAACGGAACACACAACAGCTATTTTTCCGCGACGAACGCCACCGGCGTCGCTGTCGGGCCATGGGAATTTCAGCAGAGCCTCATGCTTGATAATGGTGGCACAGTCGGTCCCGGTCAGGGGCTCGCTTTCCAGTTTTCGGGTTGGACTGCGGGGCAGCAGGCTCCCATGTTTGTGGGCACCAGTCAGACCGGGGTATCCCTCACAACAAACGCGGGCAATGCGGCCGACCTATCGGTGCGGAACTTCAACGCGGTCGGCACCGTAACCGCCGGGTTGCAGATCAATAACGCCGCCGCAGCGCATGACGGTCTTACGTCCTACGGCGTGGTGGGGACGCAGGTATATTGCACAGACTGTTATTCCGCCTCGAACGCAGCGAAAACGCCGGGCATCCCGGTTTGGTGGAATGGCTCGGCCTGGGCCGACGCGTTCGGGCAGACTGCGCTGCATCCGTAATACAGGGTGGAGACCACACCTGCGGGGTGTGCTAGATTATGGGAGGGGTGGTGACACTCCTCCTTTTTTGTTTTCTGATGGGAACGATCATGAGTGATACAACGGGCAGCAGCCCTACCTCCACCCCATTGACTGCGGCAACAGCCGCCAGCGCCAGTGATCCGAACGCGGTTGTCTCGGTTTCGTTTACGGAAGCCGCCGACCAGAGCAAGGTCACGGGCGGAACGGCGTACGTGCGCACGTCCACGATGGCGAATGGTGCGAAAGTAGCCCGCACAGAAGAATACCCGGCGGGCGATGGCTCCGGGGCTTCCTATAAACTGCCGGTTGCAACCAAGGAAGTTCTCGGTGGCATCATGCCGGACGGGAAAACCGTTTCGGTATCTGAGGCCGGCGTGCTGAGTGTTATCGACAGTGGGGACGACGACAATAACGGCGGCTCTACAACGAGCAATTCGCTGCTTTATAACTGGAACCCTGCGAAGCAGCTTGCCAATTTCCGCAAAGCACAGATTGGCGTTCTTGGCGCAGTCGCGGGGTCGCAGTGCCGTATCGCTTGTGTGGGCGATAGCACGACTGCGGGCGTCGGCTCCGGAACAGCCGGCAAGGAAGACAAAGACCAGCTTCGTGTGAACAGCTATCCGGCGCAGCTTGCGGCCGATCTCGCGGCGCGGGGTTTTCCCACCAGCTTCGATAATTTCTACGGGTCGCTGAATATCGGGGATGACACAGATCCGGTAACGCGGGTGGACGACCGGGTTACGTTTACCGGCACCGGAAAATGGGGCTCTGTTGCATCCCTCGGAAGCAACGCAATCACCCTCGAACCCGGCGATACTGCTGTCTTCACCCCGACGTCTGATCTGTCATACGACCAGTTCGCCCTTGCGTATGTGGATCACAACACGACGGGTCAGGTATCTGTGCAGATGGGAACCCAGACTGCCCAGAACTCTGCAGTATTCACCGGCACCAACAACACGCTGCAGCAGGTGTTTACGTTCGCTACGGCTGGATCGGGTGCGAGTGCCGCCATCACGATCAAGAATACCGGCCCCGGCGAGATTTATATCCCGGGTGGCGAACTCTGGAACAGCAAGACTCCCTACATTACGATCTGCAACTGCGGTGACGCCGGCGCGCTGTCCACGGACGTTCTTGGAACCGCTTCCGGATACAACCCGGCGGGAAGTCTGCTGGCGCTGAAGTTCAACCTCGTGCTGGGCAATGTTGGTATCAACGATATCAACTCGCAGTCCTCCACGGGGGCGACCATCACGAACGGCATCGCCGCTACACTGACAGCCCTCAAGGCGGCCGGCACGGATGTTATCATGGCGGTGCCGCAGCCGTTCACGAGCGATAATTACGCCACCCTCCTGCCGGATCTGCGGACCGCGCTGGAAGCCCAGGCGAAAACGATCGATTACGGGCTGATCGACCTGTCGGCTGCCTATAACGACAACGTAACCGCGCTGGGTTCGCTCATGTATAATAATCTGCACCCGACACGGGCGCTGTATGGGGATATTGCGCGGCTGTGGCTAGCGGCTATTGCGCCGCCGTCTCTTGCCGTCGTTATTTAACCCAGGCGGGGGTTTTCTTGACGGGAAACCCCCATTTCAGTCAGATATGGTTCCACCAGGATCTGACTGAGTGTTGAGGCCACATGATACAACTCACGCAAATTCTCCGGAAAACCTGGACCCGGGAACGAGATAATATCGCCGGCTCGGTGGAAGGGCTGTCCGGGATGACATTGATGCTTTACGCGATATCCTGTTCCCGCCTCGCACCCGGAGAGTTACTGCGGTCTCCCATTCGTTTTGGCCTCACACTGCTGGCGTATCCTGCGGTATGGGAGGACACGATATTCGCGGTGGGTATAATGCAGGTTTTGTGCGCTGCGTTCCATCACGCACCGATCTGTTCTGTTATTTCATCGTATCCGGCGACGATCGGCTGTATTTTTGCTGCATTTTGCGGGCTGTTTTTGGGGCATACGGTAGAGCCGTTGGCTTGGTTCGCATTTGCTTTCGGCGTCCTAAACCTTCTGGTAATGCAGCGGAATGTCAGAAGGATGAGGGGTCAACCAGGTGGGAGAAAGTAACGGAATACTAGCCTCTCTTGCAGTATCGCACCCTTACGCCGTCCTGTTCATTATCGCGTTGCCGGGTATCACGGCGTTCGTTGAAGCTGTAGCCAAAGTGATGGAGGCCGCGCAGCCTACGGTAGAAATGGTGCTGCGCGGAATTGCATCCCTCTTTCGGCGGAAAGGACCACCGCAGTGAACAACCTCGGGCTCTATTTACCCCACCTCAAGAACTATATCGTTCGCCCCGCCCTTGCTATGTGGCGGCCGCCGACGGAGATCGAGGTAGCCTTGATTACCGGAACGGCACTCGCCGAAAGCGGGGCTCGATATCTGGTGCAGCTAGGGTCGGGCGTAGCCAAGGGTCTGTGGGAGATGGAAGAAGCGACGTCTGAAAGCCTCCTGAACGACACGCTCCCGGGCATCCCGGCGCTACAGGCGGCGATTTACAAAGCCGCGGGCGGTAGGCCGACGACGGACATGCTGATCTGGAACCTTCGGGTCGCCCCGCTCATGGCGCGGGCGAAATATATGACGTCGCGGGAACCGCTGCCGCCGAGTGACGGTCTGGCGATGGCTGTGTATCATAAGACCGTATATAACACTATGGGCGGCGCTGCCCGACCGGACACGAACGCCCCCCTGTTCACTGCCGCTATCCGAGCGTAGGAGCCCACCATGACCGCAGTTACACCAGTTAAATACGACAGCGACGTGAAGAAGCACGCCCCGTTCGCCTCGGGCGATGTTGTCCCGGGGTCGGATATCCAGATTGATCCGGATTCCAATAACCTTCTGCGTGCGACCGACGCGGGCCTCATGGTGGAACTGGCGGCGTCTCCGGACCGACAGAATCAGTATGTGTCGTCCAGTTCAGGCAACGACGCCAACGACGGATCGCAGGCAAACCCGCTAAAAACAATCCACGCGGCGGTCAACCGACTCCCTGATTACACCTCGGGCTCCATCTGGTTGAAATCCGGCGATACCTTCAATATCGCGGATGAGGTCACGCACGACAATACAACCGCCGGACAGGACGCTGCAGTGTGCAGTATCGGCAACCGGACAATCAACTTCTACCCCTATGGGGACGCGACGTATGACCGATTGGTTGCGATCCCGGGGGCTGTCGTTGGTCAGTATGCGGGGATCACGCAGCCGGTCATCAATTTTTACGCGGTGCAGAAATCGGACGATGCGGCGAACTGTGGGGCACCCGGTTTTGCCGTGGGTTCGGGCGGTTCGCTGTCCTTCCAGCAGATCACACTCGCACTTCTCAACCAGAATAATCTTACAACCTTTATGGCGACGCCACCGTTCGATCTGGGTGCGGGAACGCTGTCTTTTGTGGGATGCACCCTCCGCACGTCATCGTTGATGTTTATCGGTGGCTCCCCCGCGGGCACAGCCGCAATTTCTCTCATTTATCCGCAGATCGATACCACGGCCGGAAAGGCTTTCCTCTATGCGACGGGGTATCGTTTGCAGGCGCCCTACACTGACGTCGCCCAGTCGACAGATAGTTATGGCACCATCCGGGCGCAAAACTTCAACGCGGCGTTGGGAACGACAGCCAGCTACCCGGGGATTGAAATTATCTCCGCGGCCGCGCGCACCTACCAGGGGTTGGTGACCACGAACAATATCACTGCGGCGTAACATGGCGCCCCCCGGAGAAGCGACAACCGAGTTTGTTTTAGACCCCGAGGCTGTATCTGACATGGCTTCGGGGGCTGTCGTTACGGCGGATTTTTCGCAGATCCCGACCGTCGCGGATATGTTCAATACGGAAGCCCGGATAAAGGCATGTGTCGGACCGGCCGGTTCCGGCAAGACCACGGGTGTGTTCGGAGCCTGCCTGCTGCACGCGATAATGCAGCCGGCCGCACCAGATGGCGTGCGGTATACGCGCATCACCGCAGTTCGAAACACCTATGAACTGCTGAAAAATGCCACATACAAGTCGGCGGAACTTATTTTCGGGAGGCTCCCAGGGCGGTTTGTCGCCTCGATCCCGGCCATTCACGTCAATTTCCCGCTGCCCGACGGAACGAGGGTCGACCTCGAAATCGAGTTTCTGGCGCTCGACAGCGAAGATGCGGTTACCAAACTGCTCGGTAAGGAAATGACGATCGTCCTTTTGGATGAGGTATCCGAACTTCCGGAAAAAGTAGTCTGGGCGGCGATCCGGCGTGTCGGGCGATACCCCTCGGGCCGTAAAGGCCGGCCAGCATATCGCGGCATTTATATGGTCACGAACGGCCCGAAGAAGAACCATTGGCTGTATGACTGGTATATGGGGTCGAACAAAGAACAGTTTGACGCCCAGTCGCTGCGCCTCGGCTTTCCGTTTTTTCGTCTATGGTTCCAGCCCCCGGCGCTTCTTCGGCCCAAAGATCCCCGCCAATGGGGAAACCCTCTGGCGTGGGCGCCGAACCCCAAGGCGGAGAACATCAAGCATCTGCCCGGTGGATACGATTACTATTATTCGATGATGGGTGAAGGCGATAAGGGCGACGCCGAAATCACGTCTTACGTGGAGGGTCGCTTCGCCAACCTCCGCAAAGGTGCGGTGGTGTTTCCTGAGTTCAACCGGGTTCGGCATGTTATCGATGCGGATCTGTTTGAACTACCGCCAGACGCGGCCATCGGCTTTTCGTTCGACTTCGGTCGTACTCCGGTCTGCCTGATGTGGTGGGTGAACGAGGACGGCCGGATGATCTGCATCGATGAGTTCATGATGCGGAACGCCTCGATAGAGGATCTGATGCAGCAGAAGGTCTGGCCGGCGTATCTGGACAAGTATAACCGGCCGCTCATTGACTGGGCCACAGGTGATCCGGCGGGCCTCACCGGAGGGCAGGGCGTCGGCATCAGTCCGTATGAGGTGTTGATGGGACCCCCGTTTAACCTACCCATGGAAGCGCCCATGCTGGGCAATCGCATTGATAGCCGCCTCGATAGTATGCGCCCCATGCTGAAGACCCTCGGACCCGGCGGCCATCCGTATTTAGGGGTCGTATCAAACTGCACCGGCCTGATTGATTCCTTGGAGATTTCGTATGTCTATGAGGAGAAACGCGCGTCGAACGGGGTCGTTAAAGATACACCGACCAAAGAACACTTCACCTCGGACCTCGCTGATGCCGCCACGTATGCTACGCTATACCGAACGATGGTAAGTCGTATGGAGGCCGCGCAAACCCACCGGGGGGCTGCGCGCCGTAGGTGGAAACTGGGAGGGTAGTATGGGCGCGACAGTGCCGCGCAGTGATGTGAAAGTCCTGCTGACGAAAAACGAAATGGCCCCGGGCTATGACGCCGCATCTGCGCAGACACTCGCGGAAGCTGCGGCCAAGCGTCTGGGCGATATGGTGACCCCTGCAGCTATTGTCGCTGCTGTACAGGCAGGATCGGGGGTGGAGGCGCTCGCCGGCAATCTGGGCGCACTGGCTGATGCGTGGTTGGCGCTCACCATGATTCCCGCGGTTTACGGTATCGACGCCCAGATTTTTTGGGCGGAAGTCTCCCGCCGCGAGGTGGACAGTCAGGCCGTGAATTATAACGTGTTGGCCCAGACGGCCCTCGCCTCCAAGTTCGGAGAGGAGTATTACGAAAAACTCAATCTCCCCACTGGCCGTAAGGACTGACCATGGCGCGGCGGAATAACAGGCTCGCGGTAGTTCAGACATTGGCTGCGCATGTGCATGGCTGTCTGGATAGATCCCGCGACGCGTGGCAGCCTGAGTTCCGCCGCATGGTGGACTGCATCCGGACGGTCCGAGGGTTCCCCCTCGATCTGCCGGCCGACGACGACCCGGATGCGGACGCCGCGAGCCGGATAACTTTTCCGGTTATCCCGGCTGTTGTGAAAGCGGTGACAGCGAATGTCCTGGACGTATTCGGTTCGTCGATCGACGCCCCGATAACCTGCGTGCCAACATCCTCCCCGGAACTACCGCAGGATGTGCAACAGTGGCTCATGCAGCTTCTGATGAACAATCTTCAGACGTTGATGCAGATGACCGGTGGCGACCCGTCATTGGTTCAGCAGGCTATCGACGGGATGCAGGAGGCCGCGAAGGAACAGATTTCCGAACGTGCTACGGACGCGGCCCAGAATCTGCAGGATGAAATAAAGGAGCGTCTGTTTACCGCCGGTTGGACACGGGAGTTCCGGGACTTCATCACAAACATGGTCATTTACCCGACGGCCGTGCTAAAAGGTCCCTTCCTCGCGCCCCGGAAAACTCGAAACTGGGATGCAGTCACCAATTCTCTTGTATTCGACGACGATAGTGTCTGGGCGGTAGAAAATGTAAACCCGTTTCGATTTTACCCCGCGCCATATGCGCGCGATTGCCAGTCGTGCGAATACGTCATCGAGGTGCGCCGGACGACGGCGGTCGATTTTGCCCTGCTGGCTATGGTGGATGGTTACGATCAAGATGGCGTCCGCGCGTGTCAGGAGGCCAACCCGGACGGCTATACAGTGCCATACTGGACCGGCATGGATCTGGACCCGGATCGGGACCTGCTGACGCTCATGGGGCAGACCACGATGGACGGCACCGGGGCGTATGACGTCATCTGTTTCTACGGGCGTATTCCGGGGTATATGCTGAACGCCGCGGGCGGCTATCAGCTAAACGACTGGCAATGGTACGAAGCCGAGATCGAGGTTTGTGGGGATGAAGTTATCCGTGCGGCGCTCAATGCGCAGCCGAGCGGACGCCGCCCCTACCAGACCAGCAGCTTCGAACCGATAGCCGGAAGTATCTTCGGGGAGAGTGTCCCGACGCGGTTGTTTGATGTTCAGCGCACCTGCGAAGCGACGGTGCGGGAGATGCTGCGCAACATGGCGTATGCGTCCGGGCCGATTGGCGAAGTAGACATTACCCGCCTCGCTCCGGATGAATCTGCGGATTTCATTGAGCCCCATGTTCTGAAGCGCGTAAAGCCCGGACTGGCCGGGCAGAACGGCACCGCGTTCGTTTTCCACGATATCGAAAGCCATCTGCAGGAGATGCAGACGGCGCTCGAATATTTCAAGGAACAGGGGTTCGAAGTTATCGGCTTCTCCCGTATGTCGCTCGGCGGACTGCCGCAGAACGGCGTCGGTCGCACTTCTGGCGGTATGAGTATGGTTCTGAACCAATCCTCAAAACCCCTGAAGCAGATTATCTCCAACCTCGGACAAGAGATTATCGTGCCCGTTGGACAGGGTTTTGTGGATATTGTCCTTATGTCCGCGCCTGATCCCACCATCCGGGGTGATATCCGCGTGCATCCGAAGGGCGTCGAAGGGCTGGTCGATAACCAGCAGCTATCGAGTGATATTCTGATGGCGATGCAGACGTTGGCGCCGGTGGCGCAGGCGCTTCGTGAGGGTAGCCCGGTCGCGCAGGAAATGTTGAGCCTGTTCTATTACTGGGCGAAGCTGAACAATATCCCGACGAACGGGATGCAGAATTTGGCTTTGTCCAACGCGTTCGCTCAGTCTACCGGGTCCGCATATCAGGCGGGGGGACTGGGAGGGCCGGCCGGGGCAGGGCAGCCGAACCCGGCCGCGCCGCCGCCTGCGCAGCTTGACGGTCGCTCCGCTCCGGCAGTCGGTGCTATACAGCAGGCGAACAACCTTCCGCAGACGATGGGACGCAGTTAATGATGACCCCCGATGAATTTAACGCGTTGGAGCCGAACTATCTCTACCCCACGGAGGGGAGTGGGTCGGTCCCGGATATGGACGCGTCCCTGAAGCCGGCCGCCTGCCTTAATTATACGTGGATGCTGGATCTGGTGCCCGAGGAGGTTTCCCCCTCGTTCTCGTGTGCGCAACCGGATGGAACCACTATCACCATCCCTGCGATCATTGAGACTTTCGCTGTCCCGGAAACAAAAGACGTTCTGTGCTTTACAGTTCCTCCGGGCACGTTTCGGGTGGTTCATACGGACTGGGAACTATCAGACTGCAACCGTCCCCGCATTTATATAAAGCGGGTCGCTGTCTGCGCGACCAACTGTTGTGAGGAATCAACCTTCACGTATTGCTGGCCGCTGGGCTGCCCATTCACTATCCTGCCCCCCGGGCGATACCAAATAGGCTTGGATATTGGTAAGGTAGTGGTCGATGAGGGTCTGGTCGGCACTTCTGTGGGCGTGACTGTTAAACTTGAATACGTGGGCCGGGACTTCATCCTGGCTTCGCAGTTCATAACTAAAGGGTGCTGCCAATGAGCGCGTCGACCGTAAATAACTGCTGCCCTGATCCGGACATGATTAAAGGGTGGGTTCAGGCGTATCTCTGGGCCGAGATGAACGCGGGTAACCTTCAGGCTCCCCTACTGGGCTGCGATGGATCGCGTCTCGGTGCGGCGAAAGTGCCCACATGTTCCGACATGACGCAGGCTATTGCGCAGTCCAAGGTCGTTATTCACGATTCGACGCTGACCGGCTCCGGCACCTGCGACAGCCCTCTCAGCGTCAATGAATCGTGGCTGAAGGCGTTCATTGATAACGAAATGGACACGCACGGCATTACGGTCGCGCCTAATTCTGGTATCGGCGGCAACGGGACGACCGATACGCCCCTCGCGCTCAATATTGTCCATGACACGTCGCTGGATGGCGCCGGAACCGAGGCCAGCCCGCTGACCGTCGACGCGTCGTGGCTGCTGAAGCAGATCCAGAACGGTATCCACATGGGCGGTGGCTTCTCCGGCACCGGGACCGCGACTGACCCTTATGTGTTGGATGTCCAGCACGATGAATCTCTGGATGGGACGGGAACTACCACAGACCCGCTTAAAGTCGATCCGGACTGGCTTAAAAACGAACTCGCGGGGGATGCGGTGCTGGCTCCCGACACAACGGATACGGTAGCGACTACAGAAAACGGGACCATCTCGACTACCATCATCGGTGGCACGAACTCTACGATGGGTGGCCCAAGTGTGTGGTTCAAGCTGGGGGGCTATATGGTGCCCGGCTACACGCCAACTCCGGTTGCGGGCTAATGGGTTGCAACTGCGGAAGTCGTGCCGCGGGGATCTTCAGATCCTCGCATCTGGCCGCCACGAGCCAGCAGCCCACGACAAATAGCCCGGAGCCGAAGGTAATTTCCCCTCGGCCTCCCCTCCTCGCTCGTATTACCCGGGCAGGTTCCAGTACGGATAAAACAACCGATGGCTAAAGCGTTCCACCGCGTCCGCCCGTCTCCCGCAACAGTCACGCGAACCGGCCCCAAGCCTCGGGAGATACCGGTTGAGGTGGTGCGGGAACGCCATTTTATTACAGAACTTCACGGGGAAGACGGGGAAGATGGGGAAGATGGCAAGCACGCCTTCCCCACGCATACCCTTGTTTACTCGGTGTCGTATCTGCGGGACGCTGATCGTAAGTATCGACACTACCGCGGACTGCGGTTGCTTTCGGGCGATGCTGAAGCGGCGGGGATGCCGGCTACCGCCAGCGGTATAACCGCGGTGCCGCTGCCAGCGAAGCAGATGCGCCTCACCCTCGCGCCGGACGTGGAAACCTTTGCCCCCTGCGGTATTCGAATATACAACCATGGCGGGTCAGAACCGCTACCTGATATAAGAGGTAGTTTTATACCGGCGCGGATTGTGTTACCTCCGTTCGTGGCGGGGGTCCCAGAGTTTGATTTACGGCTCTATGTGGAGTTTATCCTGTGACCGATCGCACCCTGTCATCGTTTCGCCGGTCTGCTTATGCGGCACCCCTGCGTCAGCTTCTGACAGAGCGCCTTGCGCTCGCGCGTGAGGAACACGAAACAACCCCGATCTCTGCTGAACGAACGGCGCGTGTCCTGGCGTGCCGTGAGATAATGACCATCCTGTTTGGGGAAGATTGATGGTGGAATTAGTCACCCGAAAATTCCAGATCCATGACGGCACCGGTAAGGTGGCTATCGCGGTCCGTTTTTTCGATGAAGACGTCCTCGCGGTCATGTATTCGCCACTGATCGGGGCCAATATCCCGGATGGAGATTTCGTGGAGTTCCACGAAAACGGTAATCCGGTGGTCCTGAGTAAAGCGACCAGCCCCCTCGTTCTCACCATCCCCGGAACGTATTTCTTCGATGTAGACGGGGACGTTGGTCCGGACGCAGAAGTCCACGTAAGTGACAGCCCGTTTAAAGTCGTCCTGACCCGGGCTATTTCTTCGGGAGGGGCGACCACATGAACGAGGCCGATCGACAGCGCATGATCGCGGTCATCCGAACGTCAAACGCCCACGCGGCCGTCATAAAATACATGCGGCAGACTTTGGCGGATGAGCGCGAACAGCTTGAAGCCTTTGATACGTCCGAGTATCGTCGGGGCCGCGTGCGGATGATGCGCGACCTACTCGAACAGTTTAACCCCGGAAAGAATTAAGCGATGAGCGGATACACACAGCAGCAGCCACAGGCTCCTCAGCAGTTCCAGCCCCAGCAGCCGGGCCAGCAGGCTCCCCAGCAGCCGGCATCCCCGCCGGTTCAGGGCGCGGCCGGTGCCGTTGATCTGTCAGACCCGTTTTATAACGCGTATTTTGAAACGGATCTGACGAACCAGATTCAGCAGGAACAACAGCAGGCGGCGCAGCAGCCGCAGGCTCCCCAGCAGAATTGGCAGCAGCCGAACACCGCTGCGGCTCCCCAGCAGCCGTATTACCCGCCGCGCGCGCCGGCAGCCCCCGACAACACTGCTGCCCTCGTTCGTTCGGAAATCCAGCGTGCGTTGGCGGCTACGGCGCAGCAGTCCCAGCAGTCTCGCCCACAGGCGGAAGCGCCGGCTCCTGTTTTCCGTCCGGAAGACATTACGCTGACGCCGCAGGAAGAACAGTCGATCGGCGGCGCGGCTGGACGGGCGCTTCTGGCGAAAGTGGCTCGCCAGGCCATCGCAGAGTACGATACGAGCCGCATCACGCCGGAGATGCGTAATCTGCGCCAGCAGACCGAGACACAGGCGCAGGCGGAACGGGCGGCCCGCGAGGCTACCACGGCGCAGCTTATGACGGTTCGCGTTCCCGACGCCCAGACGCTGATGAACAATCCGGCGTATAATTCGTTTGCGTCCGAGATGGTTTACGATGCGGCCGCACCGTTCCCCGTCCCGCGGGGGGAAGTTCTTGCTCGCGCTTTTGGGAGTGGAAATGTGGAATACGTTGCCCAGCAGCTTGAAGAGTTCCGGCGCCGCGTGACCCCACAACAGCCACCGGCTCCTCAGCAGTTTCAGCAGCCGGGGCAGCAGCAGTTCCAGCAGCCGGCGCAGCCGCAGCCTTACGGCCAGCAGAACTGGCAGCAGCCGCAAACCCAGCAGCAGCCGTTCCCGCAGCAGGGGCAGCCGGTCGGCGTTTCTTACGGCCAGCAGAACCAGTTTCCGACCGTTCCGGGCGCACCAAGCGGTTCGCCGGGGCAGTCAGTTCCGCCATCGATGGCGGCCCTTATGGGCGGTCGTCGGTTTAACCAGGCCGCTGCCGAAAAGGCGCTTGGTGATTTCGCTGCCCGTATGCGGGCAGACCCACGCGACATGGACGCTCGCGTAGGCTACGAAAAGACTTATACTCTATTGCGTGCTGCCCAGAGCGGTCGCCGCTAACGTAAAGCAGGAGTTACCCGCAAATGAATTACGGCGCCCCCGGTGGATACCCCGGCCAGACTGTCGTCCCCGCCTCATCGGGATATGGTGTATTCGAGGCTCTGAAGGACCCGATCTTCGTCACCGACCTTGTGACGCGGTATTACGCGCGCACGCTCGGCGGCCTGATCTGTTCTCAGGATATTGTCCCCTCGATCATTTCGCGGGTGGGCTCCACGGTTGTTTTCCGCCGTCCGCCCCGCGCTACGGTCTTCGATTACACAAAGAATCAGGATCTTGAGAGCGACGGCCTGAACACGGTCCCGATGGAAATGACCATCGACCGCGGCAAGTATTTTAACCTGAAGCTGGATGACGTGGATCATCTGCAGATTCAGGACGTCGATAATTATATCGACATGTATAAATACGACGCCCTCGAACAGATCGCGCAGCGCACGGACGTGGAACTGTTCTTCACGCTCGAAACGCAGGCGCATCCGGCCAATAAGGGGTCCTGTGCTGGCGCCACCTCGGGCGCGTATGACATGGGCTCCCTCGGCGCTCCCGTCGTGTTGGATAAATTCTCCGTCCTCGACTACATCAACAACGCATCCGCGGTTCTGTCCGAAGGCAATGTTGATTTCGCGGATCGGTTTATCGTGCTGCCGACGCAGGCGCTTCCGGTTCTCGCTGGTTCGCAGGTCCTCGGCCAGGCATACGCTTCCGGGCTTCCGCGGTCACTGCAGCTTATCGGTCTTGAGGCTTATGACGGCCCGATCGGCGGCTTCCGCAATATCTACTTCTCCAATCTGCTGCCGCGTCGTTGGGACCCGGTTGCCGGCGTGTGGACGTATGCGATGCCATTCGGTCGTCGGGATGCGACCGGCTTCATCACACAGATGGCGAAGAACGAGGTTGTCCCGGTCGACAGCCGTAGTTTCCACTCGTTCTGGCGCGGCCTCTTCATTTACGGAATGAAGGTTCTCCGTCCGGAAGCGGTGGGTATTATGTATGGCACGTTCAAAGTCACGAACGGCGCCAAAATCATCGCGCCCCCCACCAACGGCTAATTCCGCAGAGGGTAAGAAACTACCATGACGCAGTATAACGTATTCCTCGGTGGCAATCTGGCTCACTGGCCGCTGGAATCCACACTTAACACCGGTGTCGAAGGCCCATTTGTTCCGCTGAAATACGCGGTTCATCTGCCTCGCCGCTTTTACATGCTCCCGTTCTATTTCGACGGCGGCGATGAGCAGTGGCAGAACTTCATGTTCCGCACGACTGCCAACGGTGCAGGCTTTGCAGTCGGTGATATTCTGACGGTCCATGAGGCGGGCGAGGATCATGTTTTCGCCGGAATGAACCTCATCCTGAAGAAAGACCTCCCCTCGGGCATTGGTCTGACCATGACAGCCCAGAGCAAGGTCACGACGGATGACGGCGACACATACCAGAGCCGTACAATTACCGTCCCGCCGGGATCGAAAGCTGGTTCGGCCTACTGCCCGCCTGATTCCGACGATGGTGATTACTCCACGGCTGGCGTGTGGGTGACCATTGAAATTACCGGCGCCGCAGGGCTGGACGTCGGCACTGTTCTGGATATGACGGACGTCTGTTTCGCCACCCGTTACGCTGTCCAGGACTTCCACGATGAGCGCGGTTGTTCCTGCCGTCCGATCCACTGCGACGCGACCTACCCGCCGGTCGGTTGCCTGCCGGATATCACGGCGAACGTCAGTCAGTTCCGTCCGAAAGGCGTATCGGAAGCCCCGACGACTTCCGGCGGTTCCACGGGCAGCAGCACTTCGTCCGGTAGCAGCACCACCTCCGGATCGTCTTCGACGTCTGGCGGCACGGTGACGTCCGGTGGTTCCACCTCGGGCACTTCAACGTCTGGTTCCGCTACGTCTTCCGGGACAGCGGCTACGACCAGCGGCACGGTGACTTCCGGCGGTTCCACCACCGGTTGATTAACGGGGCTTCGGCCCCACCCCTCTTGGGAGAATAAGCGATGAAGACTTCACAGCACCGCACGGAAGTGCGGGAATACGATAAGGCTTTGGTTCCTGCGCCGCGTTACGGCATCATTGGATACACGGACCTTGGCGGCGCGCCATATCCGTGGGACCCGGAAGCGCCGTTTGACGTTAAAAACATGGAAAACGTGCGCGTCTATACCCGGAAAGAACAACCGGAATTTATCGCCGTTATCCGGGAATACAGAGCAAACGCACGGGCGAATACGTTGGCCCCTGCGCGTTGGGATCTGGCTCCTCCGCAGGAGGAACTACCGCAGGGCAACGTGCCAGACGTCGGCACCGCCGGACCGGTCCCACTGGCGGAGACCGGAACAGGTCGTGTTGCGCCTCCTATGCCTCCGCCGCAGCCGGCCAAGGCCGCCAGTAAAGGCCGGTAATGAAGGCCAGTCCGCTCATAACGGCCTGTTCCAGACTGATGGAGGACCAGCGGAAAGGCCATGAGTTTTCCCGTTGGTCTGAACTGTATTGGTTCGAGGCATATTCATGGGCTGTCCAGCAGGTATCCGCGTGGCGCCCCTCGATCTTCTCCCGGTCGATAAAACTGACGCTTCAGCCGGGCAGCCTTCAGACGCTGCCGTCCTGTTGTAACCGGGTGTCGGATACGACGGAGAACGCAATTCCGGTATCCCGCCGGGCGATGCGTATTGTGGACCCGGAGCGGGCATGTCCCCCACCGGCCGGCCGTCCGTATCGGGTGCGGGAGTACACATACGACGGCTCGGACAGTCCGAATAATATCTATGTGTATCCCCCCGTGCCGGCTGGCGACACCAGCCAGACATTCACTGTTCTGTGCGAGTATTCCCCAAGACCCACCAGTATGGGCGATGATCTGCCGGTCACCGAGAGCATCGATAGTATTGTCCAGAGCCTGATGTTATTTTATGTCTGCAATGGGGAAAACGAGAGCCCGACGCTACGAGAGACGGCCCGCGCGCACTATCAGGCCGCAAAAGACGCCATTGGCCTGACCATATCGGCGGATCTCCAAAACGAGCGGGACGCGCAACAGGACCGCCAAGATGTCAACCGCTGACCAAAAAGTCCCGCTCGAAGAATTTCATACTTTCGTGCGTCCGCTGGTGGGCGACGTCCCCTCGCTCATTCTGGATCATGCCTTGCAGGAGGGCATCATCCGGTTCTGCAATGAGAGCCGGGTGTTGGTGGACCATACCACGATCCAGTTCCAGCACGGTGTTCGGGACTATATGCTGGATATCCCCTCCGACCAGTATCTGATTGCCCCGGATTTTTCCCGTGGCCGACAGTACTGCCGGAACCCGGCCGATTACTTTTTCGGGGATATTTTCGGACCCGGCCGCAGTGACTTTATCCTACGGGATGGCCCGGAACCGGTCATAGAGTTCTCATACGCCCCTACCGGCGCCTGCGAAGTGCCGCGCACGATAGATTATTCGTGGCAGCCGCAGCGTAATTTCTGCATGGTCCCCTCCGAATTATATAACCAGTGGATGGAGGGGGTGAAGTATTGCGCCCTGGCCGAGATTTTCGATATGCCGAAAGAGGATTGGTCATCCCAGCCCCGGGCTATCCGTTATCGGGCGCTTGCTGAAGCAGAGATAGGTAAAGCCCGCGACCGGAAGCTGTCCAACTATACACACGGCGTCCTGCGTATGCGCGCTCGCCCCTTCGTCCGGGGGCGCAGAGCGTTCGGCGGCCTTACCTACGGAGCGGGGTATAACTGGTGAGAGCTTTCGGAAAACTTCAGCCACCACCTGCGGGGCTGTGTAATGACCCGATGATAACCGTCCCGGTCGTAGTGCCGTTCGGGTGTGGTCGGTGTTACGACGCGTGTGAATCAGGGATACCGCTGCACCACGCTCGCACTCACGCCCGCGATACGATCCGTGTCCCGCGACAGACGGCCGCATCGGTAATCAAGCTGGATGATGGCTCCGGCGAAGGATATCGTTTCCCGATGCCCGCAGAGTGTCTGTCCCTGCATCTGCGCCGGAAGGGGCAGTCCTGTTTCTGCCTGCGGATCGAGCCTATTTTCGCTCGATATGACGGGGCATTGGAGATCCGCTGGCCCCCGGAATGGCACCGGTTGAAGGATGGCTATTATGAAGGCCAGATTTCACAGGACCGGGGCTGCGAACAACCATGGTTCGGAGGCTGGCTCCTGTTCCGAAAGGAAGGTGCCCCTCGCACGCGGGTAACCGCTACGCAATCGATAGAGCGGAGACCTCCGGAGCATGTCGGCGCGTGTATGCCGCATGATATATCTGGTGTAACCCCAACACTATCGACAGATTGTGACGATGGTTGTGGAGGGTGTGATGATTGATTTCTCGAAGGTCGGCCGACGATCGAAGCTGTTGGACGCCATATCGCCAACTGATACCGTTTTGCAACTGGTCACGGATGGCGCGGCTCGCCTCGGACCTGCGGAAAACATGCAGGTTTACCTTACGCTGACCGCAGGACCGCAGACCGAAATCGTGCTGGTAACCTCCGCGTATGGTAATTCTCTCATCGCGGTGCGCGCTCAGGACGGCACCGTAGCGCAGAATTTCCCCGCCGGGACGTGTCTGGAAACGGCGTGGAACAAAGCGCAGATGGCGGCGTTCGTGCAGTCACTGGTTGCCCCCGACCAGGTGGGGGGCTTTACGGGAACCGCTACCCCGGGTTCAGTACTGTCGATTACGAATGGTATCGTCACCTGCGTGCGGCAGGGCGGCGCCGGCTGCGGGGAGTGCGTCTGATGTTTGTTGGATTAGACGGGTTTCATTCCCATATAGTCGGCCCGGTAAAAGCAACAGACGACTTCATCATCCTGCCCGCAACCCAGATAGGCCGCCTTACTGCGATCGCCAGCGGGGACTACACGTATCTGTTGTTGCAGGATTCCGTCGTTACGGAAGTCGTCAAATACGTCGGCGGCACGACGCTGACCCCCTCGCGCTTCGGCCGCTATACTGTTCCGGTGCAGCGTGGGTTGAACGGCACCCGGTATAATATGGGTCCGGAAGTCTGGGCACGGTATGGTTTCTGCACCCAGATCGTGTCTGACCTTGTAGCCCTAATGATCGAGAAGGGGGCGTCCTGATGGCGTATGCCCAGCCACCGATTACTACCGTCGGAGAACCGCATAACGCGCTACTCATTTCACCGGTGGCCGCTGACGGTGCGGTTCTTTACGTCGACGACACCAGCCGGCTTCCTGTCCTGGCGGATGGTGATTTCTATTACGCCATCCTATCGTCCACGAACCGCCAGAACGCGGAGCGGGTGCAGGTAACAGGCGCATCCGGGACGAATAATACCATTCTCACCATAACGCGGTTGTCGGCTACGCCCGCGTGCTACCCGGCCGGATCGTGGATCGTATATGATTCGTCATCGTCCGAGGCGCTGAACCAGAAGGTGGTAGGCACCATAGGAACCGCGACTGCGCCCCTTCAGTATGATCCGGCCACGCGGGTACTCGCGCTCAATACCGAGGAACTGGGAAACGATCTCCCGGGTCTGGTGCGGGGGGCTACTGCGCCGATCACCTATGATACGTCCACGGAGATGGTCGCCCTCGATCTGAATAGTCTGGAAGCCGAACTGCTGGCATGGGTGCAGGATACCTCGCGCGGGGCCATCAGTGTGGACGCCAATGTTCTTACATTTACCAACGGCCAGATCGGGGTGAATATCGCCGGCCTTAAAACGGCGCTCGGTATCACCACATGAGGATATCGGCTTTTTCCGGTATGTTGCCGGGTGTGGTGCCGACGGCACTCCCTCCGGGGCGTGCGGAAGACGCCGTTAATTGCTTCATAGGTAAGGGGGATGCCCTACAGCCGGAGCGTGCGCCCCAGTTCCTACCGGATGTTATTATGTCGGTAGCCGGTGGCGAGTTCGTCGGCGTCCCGCGCAGACTGTGGCGCTCCGGGGCGATGTTCGTAGCATGGGACCACTGGGTTGAGGTGGTGCCGGACCCCCGCCGGTGGGGGAGCCCGAACGCGTTTCTGTTCGTGGACGGAGGCTTTCTCTGGCGTTCGTCGGATACGTGGATAGCTGCGGGTATCGGCCCGAAACTTGTCGGTGTCGCCCCACCCACGGAGCCGCCGGCTGTGGCCGATGCGACGGCCCTCCTACGATGGGCGGTTCCCGGAGACAGCCTGATACCCACCTCGGGCGAAGCGTGTCCGGCCACCTGCCCGGATGGCGCGCAACCCGGCGAAGCCCGGATCTATGTCTGCACATGGGTAAATGACCAGGAAGAAGAAAGCGCCCCGTCTCCCCCGAGTGCGCCCCTTATTGTTGGCGCAGGCGCTACGGTAAGCGTTACTGACACCGCGAGTTCCCGGCCGGATACAGTACAGCGGTGGCGGTGGTATAGGTCCGTCGCCGGCGATAAAGGAACCACGCTCCGGTTCGTGGGGGAGACGGACGAACCGACCTTTCTGGATACCGTTGATCCCCTCGATCTTGGCGATGAACTGGAAACTACCAGCCACCTGCCGGTTCCAAACCCCAGGGGGATAACACTATTCGGCGCGACGTGCGTCATGCTGTGGGATGACGATGGTCATCTATGGCCTTCTGTTGAACGGCTACCGCACGCCTATAAGCCGATTGGTCGCGTTCGGCTCCCGTATAAAATCGTAACGGCCCGCAGCACGCCCCGGCGTTTGGAAGATCCAGCGTCCAACGATCTGCCCGGCGTCGCAAATCTGGCCTATATCCTCACGGATAAGCGGCCGTTTATGATTCAGCACCTACCGAACGAAGAGGGTTCCTCGGCGTCTGTGCATGAATATGCGGTCGATGAGCCCTGTCTGGCCCCGTGGTGCGCAACGACGGGCGAAGGTGCCACGTTTTATTGCACGCCCCGGGGGGTCATCCGGCTTTATGAAGCGGAGATTTCCGGGGTTACCGACGAAGCGTTCACCCGGGAGGCGTGGACCCGGCTCCAACCATCCTCTTACGCGCTGACGTATAACCAGAACCGTCTCCTCCTCGTTCGTAAGGATGGGTCGTGGGTTTTCGCATGGAGCGAGTACGCTCAGGATCGGGAGCGGTCGGTCAGTCGGTCGACGTTCCAAGGAACTGCTATCTGGGAATCCCCGAAAGATAATTTCATCGCGGCCGGCCCGAGCGGGGACCTTCACCAGTGGGCCAGCGCCACATACTATACCGAAGCGTCATGGCACTCCCGGACGTGGACATGCCCGGAATACTGGGGTGCAGGCGCGCTTAAAGTCGAAGTGGACATACGGCAGCCGTGGGACAGCGCCGCCGATCGCGTATGGATGTTATTTAGAAATTGGATACAGACCAACGGAGCGTGCGGTGCGGCTGCGTTCTGGGAGAAATACCCGGAATATAGGAAATACCGCCCGTTCGTCGATTATCGACTGTCGCCCCCGGTTGTGGAATTATTTTGTGACGGTGCCCGCTATTGTCGTATAGAGGTGGACACGCGGCATCCGATCCGGCTGCCCCGACACGGTAAAGGGCTTTACTGGTCCCTGCGGGTCACCAGCCGGTATAGGATATTGCGCATTATGGTGGAGCGGGCAATTCAGGATATGGCCGCGCCTACTGAACCCCAGGGAGTGCTATAAATGGCACAATCGGATAAACTTCTGGGGACGTGGCAGAACCGCCTCGTTCCTGCGTCCCTCGCCAAAGGATCGACAGCGGTTGATCGCCCGGGCGCTCGCGCGGTCACACCGCCCATTCAGGCCGGGACGCTACAGTTCGGGTCATACAATCAGGCAGATGCCCGCGCCCGGATGTATGACGGAAGCCCTTTCGCGCCGGATGACAGTATGATGCCGGCCGCGCCTATCGCAAGGAAACGTAAATGATCCAGATCAAAAGGCTCGCGGTCAGCGCGACCCTCATGTGTGCCGTCAGTGTGGCCGTTGTCGGCTGTGGTGCGCAGAAGACCGTTAATCAGGCCGCCTATGACGGGCTCGCTGCCTATCAGGTGTCCGGGCACGTAGCCGACGGCTATCTCACCTCGGGCATCGCTACCCCAGCCTCGGCGCAGATTATCTCCACCGCTTCGGATGCAGCCCTCAAGCCGTTGCAGACCCTCGCGGCGGATATTCATAGCGGGGCGACGGTTTCGCAGCAGGAAGTGGCAACGGCCCTGTCCGCCATTGCCGCACTACAGAAAGCGGTGGCGTCTGTGCAGGCGGCAAACGCGGCATCGACTGCAACCACATCGGGAGCATCCAAATGAATTTCTCCACCATTGCCGCCATCGCCACACCGGCGATTTCCCTTATCGTGGCGCTCATCAAAGAGTTCCCGGAGGTTGAGGAGATCGTGGTAGACGCGATCGCCAAAAACAAGAAGGGCGTCGAAGTCACAGACGACGATATCCAGGCACAGCTTGCGAAGGCGAACGCGCTCGGGGCGCAGATCGATGCGGACGCCGCGGCCGTAGTAGCCAAGGGATAATCCGCCAACCACCAACAGGAGACCATGCGATGGCGAAACTCACAACGAAAGCCCGCAAGGCGCTGCCGAAAGGCGACTTTGCGGGTCCCGGCCGGTCTTACCCGGTGAACGATAAAGCGCACGCGGCGAACGCGAAGGCTCGGGCTACCCAGGCGGTTAAAGCCGGACGTATGAGCGGTTCTGAACGTAGCCGCATCGATGCGAAAGCGAACAAGGTTCTGGGTAAGACGAAAGGCGGTAAGAAATGACCGCGGTAGTCGATACAGCTACAGGGACCCTCCTACTACTGAAATCCGTTCTGGAACGGATGCAGGCCGGGGAGATCGCCGCCGCCTCTGCCGTCATCATCCTTGGCGACAAAGAGGGGAACTGTATCCGGGTCGGGCGTTCCGCCCAGAATGTTGGAACCTCCACACGTCTCGCGGAGAACGGGTTTATCGCGCTCCGGCAGGATGAACCAAAGCCCCGCCGTCAGCCCGAGGGGGGAGCTGCGTGACGCTGATTGTTTTCCGGAACGGTGTCCTTGCCGCTGACAGTCTCAGCACGGACCCGTATTACACCATTCATAGTCGAAGCACGCCGAAACTGACATATCTCCCCTCGCTCAATGCGGTAGCCGGTATCAGTGGGGATTATAATTTGGCGCAGGTCGCTCTACACGCGGCCGACACCGATTGTCCGCTCCCGGCGGGTAATTACAGTATGTTGTTGATGACTGCGGATCGTAAGATTTATGTGAAGCAGGGGGATGCGGCATCCTTGGTCCTCCATTCTGAAGGCGACCGTCCCTTCCTCGCTATCGGGAGCGCGTTCGAGTTTGCTTATGGGGTTATGGCTGGGGCTCCTGATATGAGCGCGGAACGTGTGGTCGAGGTGTGTTGCCAGCATCGACAGGATCTTGGGGGTCTGGTGCAGGCGGCATCTTGGGAATCCGCCCATAGTATCGCGCAGTGGAAAGAACTCCCCCGACATCGGAGAATTTTTAATGGCTAAAGCTGCTAAATCGTCTGGTAAAATGACGATGAAGAAATACGTCAAGTCCGGACAGGATCGTTCGGAGGACGCCGCGAACGCCAAGGTCGTCGGCATGAAGACTTCGACGTTTAAAAAGACGCCCCAGGCGAAATCGATTGATCGGGCGATTGTATCGCTGGATAATAAGAAAGCCGGCGCAAAAGGGAGTAAGTCCAGTGGCAAGCGAAAATAAGAAACCGACGACTGCGGTGAGCGTGGGAACCGGTTCCAAATCAACCACCGCGACAAGCACGGGGAAAGGGAGTAAAAGTCCTTTCACCTCGAACCTTCTCTGCAAGTAGGAGCCTCTATTATGGCGCGATCCCGTTCCGCGAATAACCTGTTTGACGTGTCCGGGATCAAGCCCGCCGGCACGTATCAGAAAGACATTGGCTCCAACGCCATGAAAACAAACCCGGCGATCCGGCAGGTCCGGGTCCCGAATCAGAATATGCCGGGGGGCGGCTCCAAAAAGCCTGTCGCTCCGTCGGTCCCGCTGGGGACGACCTACAACCGTAAGTGAGATGAGGTAAGCTATGTCGGGCAGTTCCGGGACAACTTCTTCTGGCACTGTCACGTCTGGCGGCACCGCTACCGGGCCAGAAACCAACACTGCGTCCGGCGGCACCGCTACGGCGGCGGAAGAGGGCGCAACCGCCAATGCCGGCTCTGCTGCAATCCAGCAGATCATGCCCAAACAGAATAACGGCCAGTGGATGGCTATCGGCAGTATGGTCGGTAGCATCTTCGGCCGGCTATATGACAGCACCACCCTGTCCAAAGCCCAATCCGCTGAGGACACATGGGTAATACTGACCGGCGACGTCAAAGACAAGGGACTGGCTGAGTTCCAGACCCATGCGGAAGTTCTGACTTCCTGCAACGATACGCTATGGGCAGATCTCTGCTCGTTCGCTGAAAAGGGCTATTGCCCGAACTATACGCAGATCCTCGTAAATGTTCGATCCGCTGCGGCGGCAGCGTTTGATGCGCAGCTTCGAAGCGCCCGGCGTATGGGAACGCGGTTCAATTCCGGACTGAACGCTGATGTAGCGGTGCGGCTCCGTATCGGAGAAGGGCTGGCGGTAACGACGGGATACGCGGTCGCTGCGGAACAGGCCCGTCAATTTATGTGGTCCTCCAATTTCGATATGCTGAACACGGCCGCGCGTGGCGTCGAAGAAGCCCGACTAGGCCGCATCCGTATCGGCGGCGAACTGGTAGCGGCCGCTGGGCAGAACTACGCCAATGTGGCACAATCGCTACGGCAGACGGCAGCTATGGACGTAGGCGACTGGTCGACGCTCGGCTCGCTCCTGGGCGTTGTGCTGCCTCTGCTGTTCGCGTGGGGCTGTTCTCCAACTTCGGGGTGTGACTGATGACGTTTGATAAATCCGCCCGTATCGGGCAGTCCCCATTTTCTGGTAATCCGATAAACGGGCTGGCCGCAGGTGCGAGGGGCAATCTCGCTGGCGGTGGCGTATCGCGCCTTGTGGATCAATATCCGGTCGTTGCTACTGCCCGGCCGCCTAAAGGGTTTCCGGATTTTCCGGTTCCGCAGCAGTCCGCGGGGCAGGTAAATTTTCTGAATAACAATTATCCGATAACCCGTGAGGCATCAGTGACCATCCCGGGTGACACCTCTACCATGAGCGACGGCGCGGCTCTCTTCAGCGGCGTTCTGGGTATGCTGGGAGACATGGCGTAATGGCGAATGAGTTTACGTTTGCCCCGGACCCGGCGTACGGTTGGGGCGGCTCCGGCGCGGTTATGGGCCGGGCGCTGTTCGCTGGCCTGACCAATGGGCTTGGCATCCAGAAAATGTATGCGGACCAGGAACAGGACGACCTGCGCAACTATGGGATGCGGGCACAGCTTGGCGGGATGCTCCAAACACTCCCCTCGTCCATTGCTGCGCAGAACGCGGGTAACTGGGCGCATGTGCAGCAGTCCAACCTCGGTAACCTGACAAATCAGATCGGCATCGGCTCTATGTTGGGAGGGATGGGACAGCCGGTTCAGCCGTGGGGTTACACGCCCGGCGGCGCGGCCGGTCAGTCTTCGCAGGCCGTGCAGTCACCCGCGGGTATTCCGCATCCATATCAGCCGCAGCCTGTAGCGCCCCCGCAGTCTGGCGGCACCGCGCCTGTCGGCCAGGCGTATAATCCGCAGATGCCGGACCCTATTTCGTGGCAGGATAATCCGGCGGCATCCGGGGGGTATGGTCCGGTATCAGATGACTGGTGGGCCGCGGCCCTGCGCGGAGCCGGCTACTGATGGCGCGCACGCTTATTGATCCCCTCGCTCCCCAGCAGCCGTATACGCCAGCGCAGGCATACGGTCCCATGACGTTGCCGACTGCGGGCAGCAACATCCTCGCCGGGATCGCCAATACGGTAAACGGGGCGCTCCCGCGCATGGTAAAGCCGCTCCCCGGCGAAACCCCGGATACGCCGTGGGCTCCGTGGATGCAGGCGGCCGCGCAACAGCCGCAGGTTCCGCAGCAGGCGGCACCAGCATACGGAACACCCTCCGCGGTATGGCCCGGCGGTGAGCCGGCGACGGCAGCACCCTCCGGGATGCCCGCGATCACGCCGGGTATAGGCGCGTCATTTCAGCAGGCAGAATTTGCCCCGGCACTTCAGGCGCTCCGGATGGCGACGCAGCCACAGACTTCCCAGCAGGCTGCCCCCGCGTATGCGCCACCTACGCCAGCCCCAGCCCCTGTCGCCTCGGGCTATACGCCCCAGACAAGCCAGAACCTTAACTGGCAGGACCCGAGAGCGGTTACCGTGCGTGCTGCGCAGCAGATGCTCGGGATCAATATGCCGGCCGCGCAGCGGTCGCTTCAGCAGCAGCAGCAGAACGAGGTCTACAATGGGACGCAGGCGGGTCAGACGTTTACGCAGATGCTTGCCGCGGGTATTCCTGCCCCGCAAGCTGCGGCCCTTACGCATCTGTCTGGTGCGCTTGGTAGTCCGCAGGCTGCAATGGGTTACATGGATAGCCCGCAGGCAGCGCAGAACGCACAGACCCTTTCGGCCTATCAGCAGCAGCTTTTGGGGCATGGTCTGCTGACCGGGGATATGAACCCGGTGAATCAGTTTATGCACGAGGGTGGTTCATACTACACCCCGGGCGCACCGCGAGGATACGAATACGGCACGGATACCCGGGGCATGCCGGAACTGTATACGACCGAGGCGAATGGGCGGCAGACTGCGGCCTCTGACCCGCTCGCCTCTTCCGTGCAGATGACGCCCGACCAGATGCTGCAGATGCGCAGTGGCATGATGCAGCGGCAGTTCCAGTCACAGGAGAACAGCCGTAAGGAGATGGCCACCCTTCTCGGCTCGATCTATCGAAACTACGGGGCCGCGTCGCAAGGGCAGCGTATGTTGTCCATGCTGTCCCCGGCCGTCCAGCAGGGCTGGCTCACCCCGGAACAGGCGCGTGCCGTGTTTACCTCAACTATGACCGGCGTTAATCCCTATATGATGGATGGCGGCGGAGACGGGGGGCAGTAATGGATTATGGCGCAATGCTGCGCGGGTATGCACAACAGTACGGTGTCCCGTCTGACTATGCGTCGTATATCCAGCAGATTGAAAATGCCCCGCAGAACCCGGCCGCAGTTTCGGGAGCCGGTGCAGTCGGGTTGATGCAGCTTATGCCGGGAACGGCTGCGGGATATGGGGTGACGCCAGCCCAACTTACCGACCCGGCGATAAACATGCAGACGGGTACTCATCTCCTCGGGGACTTGTGGCATCGCTATGGCGGCAACCCGGACCTTGTGGCGATTGCTTATAATGCCGGCCCGGGCTGGGCGAACCGATACCAGAACGGCCAGATCGGGCTGAATGGACTACCAGACCAGACACAAGGATATCTGGCTAAACTTCATGCCATGATGGGCGGCGCGCCGTTGCCACAAACCCAGCCACAACCGCAGTTCCAGCATTACGCCGCCGGAACCGGCATCAACGGACTTATTGGCGCGGGTATGCCGGCCGGGTTCGGCCAGCAGCCGGCGATGGGTAATGTAGCGCCCCCGCTCGGATCGCCGTATAGTGCCCCTCGAACGCCAGTAATGGATATGGGGGGGTCGAATGTCGGGGTCTATGGTGCCAATTCCGGTAATGAGTGGTTTGGTGGCGCCGGGGGCGCAGCCCCAAGGTATGCCACCGGCGCCGATGCCCTCCGCCCCTTCGGGCTTGCCTTACGGGGCGCCTCCGCCTTCGGCTGAAACCCAGTTTCCCGGCGTGCATTATAGCGCGCCGCTACCGGGTGTTTTCATGACCGATACTCCGCAGTCACCGCCTGGTATGGATATGGCGGAACTGGGTCGGCTGTCCCAGGCCATCCAGCAGATGACGGGGGGCGCGGCACAGCAGCCCCAGCAGCAGATCCCTCCTGCACTCCGGCAGCAGATGGAACAGGACCAGGTTACGGCGGCGCTGCGTGCGAGGGGGATAACTGATCCGGCCATTTTCGGACAAGGAGAGGGATACGGTGCTGCCGACCTCGCCCGGTATCCGCAGTTCAATCCGGCGAGCCCCCAGTCATACGCCTCGATCCCCACGGGCTCCATCTATCAGGAAACCACCGCCGGCCAGAATGGCGCGGGGGAACTGGGGACCGGCGTATTCCGACGCAAAATGTCTGCGGCCGTCCAGAATCATACGGCCAACCCGCAGGTAAATACAGCGCCGGGTATGTTCGGCGCCGCCCGGGATGAAGTATCTGCGGCCGGGAACCAGATTGCCGGCATGACGGATAACGCGATCGCCACAGGATTGCGTGCCATCGGCGCTACAGGCCGCGCACGGGAATACGCACAGGCTGGCTCGAACCGCGAAAACGCCGCGCAGGTTCAGGGTAAAATTGGTGCCGCAGCCGGTGGTATTATCCCTATCCTCGGCGCGCTGGCCGCAGCCCCGGAAACACTGGGCGCGAGTGGCGCTCTGGCTCTTGGGGCTGGCCTGTCTGGTGCGCAGGGGCTGACGGAAAGCACCGGACACGCGACCGCCGCAGGTTCAGGACCGGGCCAGACGGCGCTCGATGCGCTTGTTGGTGGGGCTGGCGGTGCCGCCGTTGGGGCTATCACACCTACCGCCGGGAGATCGATCATCGAAGGTTTGGCGTCTTTGGTAGGTAAAGATGCAGCGGCCAAAGCGGCTCCGGGACTGTTGCGCAGTATAGCGGAAGGCGCGGGCACGTTTGGCGTAGGCAACACGGCGGTGCAGGGCGCGCAGCATCTGATCGACCCGACGGCTTTCGGCGCACCAACCTCGGGCGATATACTGGGCAATATGGCCTTCGGTGGCGCGCTTGGCGCGCTCCACCATGTGAGCCAGCCGGCTGTCCCGGACCCGCTACAGCTTACGCATGATCCTAATTTTAACCAGCCCCCGCCGGAAGGGGGTGAGTCGCAAACACCGCCAGTATCCCCGGAAACCCCCGGTAATCCGACGCAGAATGGTGAGTCTATCCCCCCGGAAGATTTCCCACCGGCCGCACCGGCTGCGCCGCCGGCAGAAAGTGGCGCCCCGGGGGAACTACCCGCGGAAACGCCGCCGGGCGAACAGGCCGCTCCCCCCGAAGGCGCACCAGCGGAGACGTCGGGTGGCGAACAGGAGCCTGCGGCCGAACCACCGGCAGCCGAACCATCCCCTCGTGCCCAGCCGGTAGAAGCGGGTGAAGTGCCGCCGGTCACGCAGTTTACTCCGCAAGCGGTTCAAATGGGGCTCGCGCGGCTGGCGCAAGACCACGCCCAGGCGATCCAGGCGCTCCACGACGTGCTGTCCAATCGCAACGTCGATAGCGAAGGGCGATATAAAATGCCCGAGCGGCAGTCTGCGGTAACGCCCTATATGGTGTCGTCGGACCTTAACGGGCTGACAGCCAAAGAACTGGGCGAACGTGTCGCCGCCACACAGGCGTATCATACGGCATTGGCACGAGAGGCTGCGACGGCCGGAATAACGGATATCCCTCCGCTATCCCCCGCCGATCCGGATACCGCCTCTGCGTTGCGGGATCATGTGCCCCTAACCAGCACTGAGTACGGCGACGACGGAACGGCTCGCGTCATGCTGCATGAGCGTCCCCCCGCGCAGCCGGACGAACAGACACCGGATGCACAGATCCTTAACAGCCTCCGGGAACAGTCTGGTATTCCGCTGGGCGAACCGAAAGCCATTCCGTCGGAAACACTGGGCCGCATGGCGCCGGAGATCCGGGACACACTGGCGCGGCAGGACAGGGTGATGCGCGCGTATGAAACGCCGCAGGCCCGTATGAGCGCGGAGTATCTGCGCCGGCAGTCCCAGCTTATGGATAGTCTGCCGGATGAGGATCTGCGTAAAATACAGGCGGAAGGCGATAAGCCAAAAGCGGCGGCCCACTCGATCATACTTGGTGAACGAGCGCGGACAATATTGGAGGGTCGCCGCCTGGGGGAGTCGCAAGGGGCGGAAACGCCCCGGATTGAAAACTGCCTGTAACCCCGGAGTGAGCGATGGCCGAAGATAACCGACCAAGAGAGTGTGGTGTAGACGGGGTGGCGTTTAATATGCCCACCCCGGAGAATTTCCCTCCGTCCAAACAAGGGGGTGCCGGAACTGACTGGGTTACCCCCACGAAAGCCGTGCATGATATCAACCCGGAGCGCATCACGGGGGCGACCCTCCTGCGTTACGGGGACAGTTCGCTGGAAGCGGGATACGCTTTCCACGACCCCGAACTGGGATACGGCACACATACCAAGGGAACAGGCCCGGTATATTTTCCGACCCCCGAGGCGCGGCGTGCCTACTGGGACCAGCAGAACTTAGAGCCGACGGCCACGGCGGATCTGTATGTCCCCTCGCGCTACGCCCTTAATTTCTCCACCCCGAACGAGTTCTCCAATGCGCCTCCGTGGCTGCGGCAGGCTGCTATGTATCTCGCCCGGCTTGATGGGAATGTCTGGTCTGGCTCCCAAACCCTCCGGGCGCTTCAGCAGCGTGCCGAGTTCGCGCAGCTTGGGCGGTGGGAGCGCATGGTGTGGCGCTGGAACCAGTCTGCGGATCTGGATATGAACCGTATCCTGTCCGAAATGCCGGACCAGCGGCTTGAAAACACGCTCACCGGGCGGATGCTCAATGCCGCGAAATGGACTGACGCCAACCTACTGGACGATCTCTCGGTGGTAGACGACGCAGAAGTCCGAGGGGTAAATCCGGAAACCGGTGAAGCCCTACGCGACGAAGCGCGTCCCGCCCTCGAACGCCTCCGGGGGCAGATGGCGGCGGCCGTCAACGGCGAACAGTCTATTGTCAAACTGTTCCACCGGCAGTTCCGTGACTTCATAAAAAAGAATGGTCTGAGCGCCGAGACATTCGGGCAGTACCGACTGGCGCTCCATACGCCAGAGCGTAATGAGATGGTGCGGAAACAGTTCCTCTCCGAACTGGAACGCGCCCGGCGCGGCGTAGCCGCAGCCCAGAAGAAGCTGGATGGCGCCAAAACGGAGGCGGCCAAAGCGAACGCCCGTGCCGAATTGGCTGCGCGGGAAACAGACGCCCACGCCGCAGAAGTCCGGACGCAGGATTTTTATCGCAACCGAGATAATACAACCGCGTTTGAATATACGACGCGCGACGGCACCAAAATAACCGGTGAACAGGGCGCTAAGGCGTTTATCGAAAGTTTGGCTCCCGACGTCCGCGCTAAATACGATGCGGTAAACCGGCTGGCGACCAATTATGTCCTGCAAGTTCTGGAACAGCGGGCGGCGCAAGGTAACGGGCTGACTGCAGAAGACCTCGCGTATTACCGGGAACACGCCTCGAACTTCATTCCCCTGCGAGATGAGGAGGGTTTGGGGTTTACGGGTAGCCGGTCACCGGTGGGGCTGCGTGGTCGATCCTCCGGCGTGCAGAACCCGGAACGCCAGCTATTTGAATGGCTGGACGGTCAGACGCGTTCCATGTGGATGAACAGCTATAAGCGGTCGATCGTGGACGCAGTGCTAGATAACCCGGGCCAGTCGGTGTTGCTGGTCGATAAGGCAGATCCGGTTCGAGGGCGTGACGGGTTGTCGTGGGTTCTCCCTAAAGCGGATGAACCGAATACGACGTATGTGTGGTATCCGCCGGAACAGGCGGGGGGACCACCGGATCTCCGCCGCGTTACCGTATCCACCAAAACGCCGACCGGCCGCACTTTCGCGTCTATACTGACGAACCAGAACAAAGATGCGGCGTTCCAGTATATCGCGGGCACGACTCGCTTTATGTCATGGATGATGACGACTGCACGTCCGGCGTGGGCGCTTAAAAACCTTGCGTGGAATACGTTCCTTACCCCCTTTTCCTTGCAGTCGGCCGGCGGCCTTACCTTTGGTGAAGCGACTTCCCTGCTACCCGGCGCCAATGGAATCGGCTCCTACATGCGCAACGTCCTGCGTATGTTTCGGGCTGGCGTAAAACCCGGAGCCACAGACTGGAAACTGGCGGCTGCCCAACGCCTCGGAGCCGGGTCGCTTAATGACAGCCGGTTCGAAACTGGCAGCCTTGGGCGTCAGTTCGACTATGATTCAGCCCCGCTCCTCGATCGTCTTAAAGCGGCACCCGCCCAGACGCTTCTCGAAGGCGGCGGCCGGATCGCTGCGCAGGCGCTTCACATCACGCATACGCCGGATCTGGCGTATCAGTATGGAGCGTTCTGGACGTTTCTGGAACACTACGCGGGCCGCGAGTTCCAGAACGAAAACGAGTTCCGCGCCTGGTCGGCCGCGCCGGATAATCAGGAAATCCTTACCCGCGCACTGAACAGTAGCCGCCGTATCCTGCCGAATTTCGCCAATCGCGGAAGTGGCTGGAACGGAAGCCGTCTTCTGTCCGCAGTATTCCCGTTCTTCAACGCGACCGTGCAGACTGCCCCGTTCATGAAACAGATGGCTACCTCGGGCTACGGGCAGCTTGGCTTTGGTATGGCGATGGTAGCTGCTTACGCCGCGACCGAGGAAGCATACCACGAGTTCGGAGATCGAGCGGATACCATGCGCAATCAGGAGAGCTCGCTTTATCTGGGTCACGGCGTTGCGCTCCCTATGGATTACGCTTTCCACCTCCCGATGACCATCGGCGCAGGTATGGCCCGGGTTATTCGGGGGCGGCAGAAGCCGGAAGAGGTTCTGGCCGACGTCGGCCGGTCCGCGGTTTCATCGTTTTCCCCGATAGACCTGCCCTGGAAGACCCAGACGACCGGGGCGTGGTTGGAGAACCTGATCTTGCCTCCCGTGCTTCAGGCCCCAATCGCGGTGATGCAGGGCATCGATACAAACGGCCATCCTCTTTATAACGAAAACCCGACTGATGCTTCCGGGCACCGATTGATGAACGCTGCGGGTTGGCAGGAGGGTCGGCCGGCGGACAGTATCTGGGCGACGCAGGTAGCGCACGCCCTGCACGGCCTTAGTATGGGGCTGGTCAACCTCGCACCCGGCCAGGTCAGCACGCTCATTTCAAGCTACGCCCCGATCGTCGCTGACGCTGCCGACGGCATGGAGGGTATCCGCACTGAGCGTACAGGCCAGACGCCGGATGCGCTCACGAGCATACGGGATACGGTTGCCCCGGCCTTCACATCATCTCCCACGAATAGCGGCGAGCAGGCGCGATTTATGGGCACATATCGCAAGCTGGTCGGCCCTACGGCATCCAGTCAATCCCTTATGCGCGGCGATGCCGGACCAGAAGCCGCCGCGGCCGAGCGACTGAGATCACAGGCGTCTCACGCTGCCACAAACCTGCGCGTCGGCGGAATGACGTCGGCACAGATCCGCGCCGCGCTTGTAGTGGCCCAGCAGCAGCGCAACGTGGTAGAAACACGCAGGCTCTCAAACCTCTCCTCGGTCATGCAACAGGCGCAAAATCAGATCTGGGATGAGGCAGCGGACCATGTTGAATCGTTGGGGGACAGAAGATGACAGATGGGGAAGCCCAGAAAGTTATTGCCGGCATCGAAGCCGCAGACCGGTTCTGCCAGCGCAGGATCGAGCAGACGGAAGCTGAGTGCAAGCGGATGCTGGCAGAGACCGGGACGTGGATTGACGGGGCGCACACAGACGCGAACTGGTTCTGGCGTGGAGTGCAGAAACTGTTCTGCCAGGGTCCGTTGCGCCGGGGGCTGGATTTCGCCCTCGGAGCCGCGCGGGATTGTTATTGTTGCTCCGCTGTCCGCGGCATCCTGATCGGGATGGCGATTTCGTCTGCCGCGGAGATAGCTGTGCGGTTCCTCGTTTACTAAGGTTTCCACATTGGCGGCATGGGGGGAGCCGCCATAGGAAGCGGGGGTGGCGTAATCTTGGCGGGCACGATCTCGCCGTTACCCTGGACGACCCCGAAATTCCGTTCAACGGGCGCATCCACAATAAGCGCGGCCGGCACCTCAATCGCTTTGCGGATGAGCCTCGGCACGTCCCTACAGCCCGCCCCCATATCGATGGATATCCCGGTATGCACATACGCAGCCTCGGTCCGCAGCCACGACAGGAACGACGCCCACGGGATACCCTGCTGCAACATGTAATTCTGCAACTTCTTCTCATCCAGATATGCGGTATCCCGGTCCACACGGATGACCACGCCGTCACCGCGCAGGACTGACACGTCCGGAACGTCGAAGCCGGTCGCCTGCCCGCTACGAACGGCGATATTCGTCGCATACTGCGCACAGAACTGCGACAGATGGCTGCCCAGGTCAGTCTCCACGCGGTTCGCTTCGACGGTGCTGTCCATAAGGTTCGGCAGTTCGAGAAGCCGGCGAGCCGTGCTTTCATACTGCCAGCCCGGGGCGATCTGGTTGTCCACGATCCACCGCAACGCCACCAGACCACGGGCGACGTTCGAAATATGGTGCCGGTAATGCGACCACTGCGCCTCGCGGCCTTTAGGCTGCAGCACAGAAATAACATGGTCCCGCACTGCGTCTTCTGTCTGCCGCAAAAGCGTCTTCACGTAGTCCATATTATCGAGGATGAACTGCACAAACCGCGGACCGATATGTCCGTAATTCTCCTCGATCGCGTGGTCAAACGGGTCATTGCCGATACGCATGGTCTTCGGATCTTTAAGTGGAGAGCGGTAGGGAACGCACAGGATACGGCCCAGATTGGCAACCTTGTTCTGCGCGTCATCCATCATGGCGAACACCACATCCAGCGGCATATTGCTGGTTGCAAACACCGGGGCGTTCCATGTCCCGGAGCCACGAATTTCGGCGGTTCCTGTACGGTCCGCACGCGATACTTCCTTACCCTGCGTCAGTTCGAGGTAGAACGTCATATACTCCTGCGCTTTTTTGTCCCCCCGACGCAATGAGAACCGCAGATCGTCCGTGACGACTGGAATATCCCGATACGCGACCAGCCGGTTACTGACGGCGACGATCGAACTGTTCGCCACCATGCGCATACGGTTCGGGTCGCCCCACAAGCCGAGGCCGATATTGGCCGCCGTGGTCTTACCCTGACCCCCGTCGGGCTGCTGGATATAGATGAGCCCGGATTTCTTGCTACTGAACGCAGCCAGCGGCGCGCCGAGCATCATCGACAGAATAGCTCTCGGGTCTTCATCACCAACACGCACCAGACGTCCCGACGGGTCGTAAACGGGTTCGGCCGAGAACTGCGACAGGATCTTTACCTGCGCCGCCAGAGACCCGCGCGTAGCGCCAACCGGGGCGATGAAGTCTTTTGCTCCGTCCCGCAGCCGGGCGGTGGTGGCCGGCATATGGCTGTGCAGCATCGTGGAGCCCAGGACGAATCCCAACTTCCCCTCGTTCTCGGTCCAGCCAAAATTCGTGTATTCCCGCTGCGGCTTACGCTCGCGCCGCATCAATTCAGCCTGGTGTTTCAGATACTTCGACACGCCGCCTAGTCCCTCATCTTCTCCGACAAACCCGGACGCACCGCGAGCGCCCAACAAACGGGCAAACGCTCCGCTGTCTTCCAGAACAGAACCCGGAATACGAAACATCTGCCCCGGCCGTTGTGTGCCGCGATCCCAGAACCGCACCAGATAAAAATAACTGTCCTCCTGCGTGCCCCGGTCCCGGCTGACCACCACGTCTATCAATTCAAATGGGCATCGCAGAACGATTTTAAACTCGGTAAGGATTTTATCAGTCTTTTTTGCACCCTTTATCGGCGCAACCCGACCGATCGCCAGCTTATCTTCGCCGCCCCATTGATATCCGTCCGGCAGCATAGCCCGAGGGGCGCCGTAGGAGGCGCGCATAGGGATAGCGCCCGGGAACGCCTCGAACGCCTGCTGAATCTGGGCAGTGTGACGTGGGTCCGGAATGGCCGGAACCGCTGCAACCGCCGTTTCTTTCAGATCCGGAGGCGTATCCGTGCATAGAGGATCGCTGTCGATATCCTCATCCGGGGTCGGCATCACCCCATCCAGATAGCAGCGTATGTCCGGGTTTTCGGCAGGGTCATCATCGAGCGGGGGTTCGAAGTCCACCCCGTCCCACATACCCTCCGACCCCTCGGGTAGTTCTTCATCCTCGGTATCACTGCACGCCAAAGGATCGACAAATAGTTCCGGCTCTATATCCGCATCGTCATACAGTTCATGGAACTGCCGAAGGCGCGGGTTATAGCCCTTGCCGTATAGTTCCTCGACTTCTGCTTTCGTCAGAAAGTGCAGTCCGCGAACCTCACTCGCAGCTTTTTTCGTGCCGTATTCCTGCGCCGCCCAGTACAGCGTGCCGACACCGATACGGGATTCCGTGCGCTCGTTATCGCTGTCCCATGTGTTCGTCAGCCCTTCCAGCCAATCGTCGTATGATTTGGACGCCCGGGAGGCCCACTCAACCGCAGCATCCCATGCGTTCGGGAGCGCAGTCCCTTTGATAGCCCAAACGACATTTCGATAAGCAGAATAGCTGTCGGCCGCGCCGCCGGCCTTCGCAGAGAAATCCGCCGGGATACGCTCCAACAAAAACCGCAGACGTGCCTCGTTCATCGGGCAATCGAATACTTCGTCCGAATGGTCGTTCGCTTTACGCCGGGTCACTTCCTTCTGCGCGGCCACCAGCGGTATGGCCCGGTCGGTCATCAGCGTATCGAGGCTGCGCAAAAAAGGCTTGGCGTCCAATGGTGGCGCGTCATGGATAATCTGGGCGAATGAGCCCGAGGCGCTGTTGCGTGTGTTGGGGATGCGTAGGACGCGGGCTCTATCACCCTGAACTGCGGGGTCCATCCGCAACTTATAGAACGCCAGCACGGACCACATTTTGTCGGATATCTTCAGCCACTCGAACGGCGTCAGATCCCGGTTCAGTGTCCAGAACGCCTGTACTCCGCGACCGGTCGAAACTATGCGCGAGGGGAATAGGCCGGTGCTGCTGCAGATATCCCAAAGATGCGTGATAGCTTCATCCGGGGTGGAGTACTCGCCGGGCTTACCGTGGCAGTCCAGATCCACCGCGTAGGATCGGAACCAGTGTGCGTCTGCGGCGTAGCGACGGGCGGCCACACCGGTCGGCCACTCGAACCCGGCGAGAGAGAAATAATAATCAGTCGCCCCACGCGACCGAAGGCTCTGGATAGCGCCATCTATATAGGCTTGATCGATAGCCTCATGCGGGTAAAGCCAGACTGGGGCAAAACCTTTAGAACGATCACCGGCCTTCATTCCAATGATGCCGACACGGCCTTGGAATGGGATAACGGACTGAATTACTGACACCGGACCCCCACGAAATTTTCCTGCCGCCCAGAATACCGGTGCGGCAGAATAGACCTATGCACCCCGAAGGGCGAGGGGGCACGCGCCCCCCGATCGTCAGAAGGGTATTTCGTCGTCCAGGGCTGCACCGAGGTTCTGCGGTGCCGTCATGGGGGGCATCCCCGGCGCGTTCAGCGGTCCTGCGACCGTAAGGTCAGAAAACTGCTGAGGAGCCTGCGGCTGTTGCGGCATAGCCGGAGCCTGCTGGAACTGCTGAGGAGCCTGCGGCTGTTGCGGCATAGCCGGAGCCTGCTGGAACTGCTGAGGAGCCTGCGGCTGTTGCGGCGTAGCCGGGGGCTGCTGGAACTGCTGAGGAGCCTGCGGCTGTTGCGGCATAGCCGGAGCCTGCTGGAACTGCTGAGGAGCCTGCGGCTGTTGCGGCATAGCCGGAGCCTGCTGGAACTGCTGAGGAGCCTGCGGCTGTTGCGGCGTAGCCGGGGGCTGCTGGAACTGCTGAGGAGCCTGCGGCTGTTGCGGCATAGCCGGAGCCTGCTGGAACTGCTGAGGAGCCTGCGGCTGTTGCGGCATAGCCGGAGCCTGTGGCTGGAACCCCTGCTGACCAATACCATAACCACCCATGGGAGCCTGCCCGTATGCCTGCTGGTTTGGCTGGAACCCCTGCTGCGGCATCTGGTCCTGTTGCGCGGCACCCCCACCCGGGAACGGTCCGCGACCCTGTTTGAACGCAACCCACTCGGTTACGGACTTGATGTTGCGGTCTCTCGACCCGTCGACCGGCATCCCATTAACGTAGTCTGTGTAAAGATCGCGGCCAGCCTGCGTCAGCATCTGAGCGACGGGTCCTGTTTCGAAATCAACCGCACATCGAACGGCGTTCTGATATGAATTTTTGGTCCCCCCGTCATCATACGTCCCGTCAATATACAGGCTGTCCCAATGCTGGATCATCGGCCGGTCGTAATTGAACGCCATCAGGGTGACGGTCGGAGGGGGAACGTTTGCCGCGTAATTGACGTCCTGCCCGGACACCGGGTCCTGGACGACGGGGTAACGAACGGATTTGATCCCGATATACGACTGGTTCGTGGCTGTGACTTCCTCGGCCAATTCAATCAAGTAAGCGTTACCCACCATCTGAAACAGGGACCGAAACTGAGAATTAGGGTCCATGTCCGTCATGCGCTGCTTCATGCGGGCGCGGGCGTTCAGAGAATAGTTCAAAACCTCACGCTTGACCGGGCGGCGACCGTCCACCTCGGGCCACGCCGGACCAATCAATTCATAAGCCAACTGCATCTCCCCGCGCACTTTGTAGCCAGCGCGGGACGTATAGTGCTGCTTACCGGTATAAATAGCGGCGCACAGCCGGCTCAACCCGTAACCCTTGGATACTTTGGCGCCCCCGGAACTCTCCTCGTGCATATCCGGAGTATCAGCAAAGTCCTGGGCGAAGTTCATCGCCGGCTGCTGAGGCTGGAACTGCTGGGGAGCCTGCGGCTGTTGCGGCATAGCCGGAGCCTGCTGGAACTGCTGGGGAGCCTGCAGCTGTTGCGGCATAGCCGGAGCCTGCTGGAACTGCTGGGGAGCCTGCAGCTGTTGCGGCATAGCCGGAGCCTGCTGGAACTGCTGGGGAGCCTGCGGCTGTTGCGGCATAGCCGGAGCCTGCTGGAACTGCTGGGGAGCCTGCGGCTGTTGCGGCATAGCCGGAGCCTGCTGGAACTGCTGGGGAGCCTGCGGCTGTTGCGGCATAGCCGGAGCCTGCTGGAACTGCTGGGGATTAAATGGCGTGTTCATGGCGTTCATTTCTCGCTGCTGTTAGAGCCCCGGGTCCGACGAAACTGGACCCGTTCAAATGGTGCGTAGGCCGCGCCCGGCGGCATACACTGATTCAGGTCAAAGACCGATTTCTGTTCCTTGGACAACTCGGCGTAGCCCAGTTCGCTCTTGCGTCGCTCGACATATTCTTTCAGGGGGCCGGTTTTCAATTCGTTTCCCAGAACCGATAGAGGGGTTTCGCCAGTCAAGATCGAGCGCAGCAGCGCCCGGTTGTCTGTTATGGTCATCCGCCCCGCAGTCGATAGAAAAAAGGTCCCGGCCGCGCTTCGGATCGAAGCGTTATCCATAGGGTCTTTCTCCGCGTCCAAGGCAGGACGCATCAGTTCCTCGATTGTCTCCATCCCCCGGGTAAGAACAGCGGCCCGGGCTTTTGTATCTGCTTCAAGACGATCTTTAGCCGACCGGAGCATAGAGTATAGCGCACCGAGGCGTTCGATCTCCTCCGGCAGCATAGAGTAAGTGTCAGTCATCGCAGTTTCTCCATGTCCTTAATGGCTGTAGCGAAAGGACATTATTACAGTGGCACAGTCTTGTCGCGGTGTCAAACCACTCCGGACATAAAACTGCTATAGAGTCGGAGGAGGTCCTGCTGGTTATTGCTACCTTCACCCAACTGGTCATAGCGCTCCCGCTCGGTCGCACAGCAGGCCAACTGCGCATAAAACATAGTCCGGTGCTGTCCGATGCGTTTTATCCTGAAATTGGCCTGCTGATACGGCTCACCGCGAAGGATAGGGGCATACCATACAATCAGGTTCGCCGCGGTAGCCGTGATCCCATGAGACATTTTCTGCGGAATGGCGACAATGACTTCCGCGCTATTCGGCCCGTCCGTCTGGAAATCACCGTTAATCGCGTCCCGCACGGCTTGCGGGCTCATCGAGCCGTAAATTTTCACAACCCGCTTCCCGGCGCGTTCCAGATACGCGGCGACCCGATGCACCACAGCAGTAAACGGAACGTAAACGATGGCTTTGCCGTCCACCTCATCGATAAGACGCAGCATCTCCTCGTTCTTCTCCCGGACGTCGAACTCCATAACCGGACGTTCAGAACCCTCATCGATGCCGGCGATGATCGGGTTTTCGGGTGTATCGGCATACACACAGCCACAGGCAATCTGAATGACTTTCGACAGGAGCGCGACGGGCGCTTTGATGGATATGGTCTGTCCATCGTCACCCTCATGTCGCTCCCCTTTACGCAACGTCGTCCACGCTTTTTTCTGCGCAGCGGTAGGCTTCAGGTCAGCCCGAGGTAGCGTCACGGTGGGCGGAAGATCCACACAATCTTCCGTGCGGCGGCAGAACGCCGGGCGCATGTAATTCATGACGACTTCATTCGCCCAAGGGGCAGCTTTCCAGATTGTTCGGTTGCCGACGTTTTCGGAAACCATTGTCGCCTTTTTCCATTGCTCCTCTGTCATGAACGCACCGCCCCATATCTCGCCCGGCGGGCATCGCTGCGCCTCGCGGTTTATGTTTCCGATCATTCGGATCTGTCCGTAGGCGTCCATAGGTGAATGGGCAGTCGGCGTGGCCGTCATCAACCACAACCGCAATCTCGGGTTCGGCCGGACCAGAGCATCCAATCCGCGCCATCGATCTGTAGAGACGCGTTTTATCGCGGTGCTTTCGTCATAAATAATCAGATCGTAGTTATTTTCCGCCAGTTCGGGCCAGAAATGGGCCGGCCCGTCGTGATTAATGATATGGACCGGGGCGTCCGACTTCATCTTCTTCAGGCGTTTTTCTGCGTTGTCGTCCGTGAGAACTGTGAACGACATGTGCGGCAGATGGGTCTCGATATCCTCTGCCCAGGCCGAGTACAGCGTGGGCTTATAGACGACGACCAGAACCTTCCTGACTTTACCCGTCAGCAGCAGATAGTCCGCGGCCCACGACGCAGTCAGCGTTTTGCCGCTACCAGCCCCGGACAGCATATAAGCCCGCCGATTGCGGGCGAGAAAATCAGCCCCCTGAATCTGGTGGACCATAGGCGTTTTCTGAAACATCGGGAACGAATAATCCCGAGGCATCGGGGATACACACTCGATCCCGATATTCGCCAGCGCATAGGCGTTATCGTAAGTCCAGGGCACGCGCACCTGGGCTATGTCACCATTAACCCAATCGCAGGTCAGATCCGGGCAGACAGAATACGGCAGTCGGGGGTCAAACTGCCCCTGCACAACCATATACCCACCTTCGATAGATACAGCCATGGTTCAGCCCTCAAGGGCGCACTGGCTCAAAACGGCTCTGCCTAGCGGGGTAAGGGACCACGGCGCGTTCACATGTGGGTTACGCTCATCCCCGGGGGCGCCGACCGCAAAGCCAGCGCGGCGTATTGTAGTGAGGCGGGGGGCGAGCCACCGGCCGCCGACCTTACGAGCCTCTTCTGGTTCGAGGGTGGCATACAGATCCGTGGTGCCCCAGAAATCCTCCGGATAGTTTACCCGCAGCCACTCCCACAAGGTTCTCTGGTCGCCGGAAGTCGCCTCGATCGCCCGGAGGATCATCACTTCCTTGGGTTGCGGGCGCGGTCCATTCTCCGGGGTGACTACCTCGAAGGTAACTTCCCCCCGGTTTGACCACCCTATACCGCCGGCCATCATCTGTCCGACGGGCAGTTCCGTTGTAGTATCCTGCGCCAGATTATCAGGCGCATGGACGACGATAACCAGATACCCCACGTCATAATCTCCTAAATCTTAAACCGTTCCGGGTGCTGTCCCATGAACGTCATCAACTGCTGGTCCGTCATGTCCGCTATTTCCGGCATAGAACCCTGTAGCCTCTGTCTTACAGTGGCACACAAAATTGCGATAGGGTTTTTTTCTTCGCGGCCCTGGGATCTATCAACTTTCTGGATCTCTTCCCGGCCACGCTTCAGGGCGACCAGAATTTCCTCCATTTTGGGGGTGACCAAATCCACAATAGCTTCAAACGCGAGGCTCCGCTGCCGATAAAAATCCGCAACGGCCTGCCAGTCTACCGGCGTCTCTGTCATGGCTTAAACTCGCATTTCACGGGGCATTTCTCACAGAGCCGGCCGGCGTTCGCCGGTGTTCCCTCGGGCCATGCCCGGGATTGCAGTCGTGCGGCCATGGCTGTCGTGATAGCCGCCACATGCTGCGAACACTCCCAGGCTGGCATCCCCCGGTCGGCCACAGTCTGGTAGGAGCCGGGCCAACGGTCTCCGGGAAAGTATGGACTGGTTGGCCACAGAAACACAGCAGCGTGCAGTTTACCGGGGATCAATGGCGTCCCGTAAGCGTCCGGATGATCCTGCCCGTAAACCAGAGCGCACAGCGCAAACAGCCGGGCGAGGCGCGCTTCAGGCGACGTCTCTCCACCGTCCATGGCGAACAAATAACTGTCCCCCTTCTGTCCCGGCTCCGGGTAAATCAGAATATCGACCACCCCCTCAAGCCACGCGTCACCCTCGTTCTCAATGAGTGCGCCGCTCATGTGGTTTATGCGGATATCGAGGGAGAAAGCGGCTGTCCGCTTCGCCGCCAGTTTCCTCGCTTGGTCGTGGACCAACATCGCAACAGTATCCGGCGTCGGTGCTGCCACTGCTGCCCCCAGTACCGCCCGCGTGGAGAAATAGGAATGAGCGGGCATGTCCGCGCCATAGGTTCCACGCCACAACCGAGGGCATGAAACCCAACATTCGATTTCATCGGCGGTTACTACTCTATCCGGACTGGTCAGTTCATCGTCCGGTATAAATTCAGCCATTATTTACTACCTTCGAAAATGGATAGTGGGATGAACCAGACCGGCAGGATTTCTCGCATTTCTTCCGCCCCCCAATCAGAGACCAGTCCGTCTGTCCACGCTCCGTATCCGTCGTTCATGTCGGTGTCCCACCAGGCCACGGTACAGAAATCTCCACAGTGGACAAAAATTCGGCTTCCCTCTTTTGGGGCCAGGTCTATAGACTTCCACAGGACAGACAGCATCTGATTGAAGACGTCCCGGTAACCCCGCTGCTCGGCTTCTATCAGATGCTGGGTGAGTTTCCCCTCGGTCAGATCCTCGGCAAAAATGAACCGCTCGCCATCTACCAAAAATTCCGAACGGACCTGTTCTTCTCTAGTCCGGGCCATTACCCACAGACTCCAAAAACGGAAAGAGGGATATAATGGGTTGGTTGTGCGAGACGCGCATCACCCGTTCGGTAGGCGTCCGCACTATTGGCCCAATAAGGGCGCGGCTTACGCGCATGACGATCATCGCAATATTTACCCCGATCCACCCTGGCGGCGCGGTAGCCCACGGCGGGGATCAAAAGCAAAACATCCGTCCCGTCTTTGGGGGCGTCTTCAATCGGCCTACGCATCGCGGCGAGGGCCGCCTCAAGCATAGCCGAAACCAGCTTGCGGGGATCGCCGGGCACAAGCTGATTTTCATTTACCTGGAGCGCAGCCTCGATCATTTCTGGCGTCGGCTTCATGCTACGATATCCCCACTAATTGCGGCCCAAATCAATATGGCAGCCACAAGCATTACTATGACGGCCATAACCCAACACCCGGAAGCTAACAGCCCCACGGTGATGGTCCCGAAAAATAGAACAATGGCGATGATCGCTGGGATCATGATACACCCCCCGCTCGTTTATTCCACGCGGCGCGTGGGTCTTCATGAGGCGGCATCGCAGACGGCCCCTCAGCTAAACACGTCGCACACTGAACAAATTCCTTGGTGTCCGAGAGGGATACAAGGACCGACCCGCAAAACGGGCACGGTTTCAGTTTCTCGGTCATGATGCGGCTCCGGCGATACGTTGGGCCGCTATCCCCACCCGGTCAGTTTTAGCCGGAGCGGGGAGCGCATTTATCCGGCGCAATATCTCCCGCAGTCTCTCCACCTCAGCTTGTGCTTGGCGCCAATAAACCTCCAATCCGTCACGCGCATCCGCCATTTGTGCCACCTCAGCCTGTTTCTCTGCGAGCGCGGCCAGGTGGTCGGACTGGCGGACGATCGGGAACCAGTCGAAGTAAGGCGTAAAAGAAATACTCGCCCCGACGAGTTCCCGTTCGACTTCAAAATCTCGCGGACAGGCATAGCCCGCAACCGGCACCGAACTATTAACCGGCGTTCCGATCCAAGGAATTACAGGTTCGATCGCGCCGGGATCCAAACCTCGCAGAACAGCGAGGCGCGCCGACTCCGCATCCGTAAACGGAAGGCGCACAAGGAAATATTTCTCCTCGCTCATGAAAAATACTCCCGGATTATTTCATGTAGTTCCGCCAGTAGCCGCTGCTCCACAGTACTCTGGACGCGGGGGATCACCGGATTATATCTGTCATAGACCGCGGTGAGCCTGCGCCCGAGGGCACCAAGTTCCACTTGCAAGGGCGCGTCTATAGGTTGGCGTGGCCCCCGATACCTAAGCGTCTGCATCTGTTCCCGGGTCAGCGGCGGGATAGCGGACGCTTCAATTTCGACCCCCCACACATCTTTACATAGCTGACGTAGGGTCGGGCTATACTTCGCGTGCCCAATCGCCAACTGCCGCAGGATTTCATCTTTCGCAGTCTCCTGCGTAGCCACTTCATCGAAAATATCGTTCTCGGTCATCGCAATTCTCCGTTCGTCTGTGAGTGTCCCACATGCAGCCCAATCAGGGCACGTTTCGCAATCGCGCTCCGCCGCGTGCTGCCCGCGGCGATAGTCTCCAAAACAAGAAGGAGGCGGCTGGATGGGCGACGGCCCAAAAAACCTCCGTATCCCCCGAAAAAACATCACACCCCTCCTCACCGACATTACAGTGACACACTTTCACCGTTGTGTCACGCGGCAATTTTTATTTCCTCAGTCTCTCCATAACTGGGGCCGATTTCCATAGAACAATCCACCGGCAGCCACGGGAGCCACGGCGGTGATTTCTTCATCTCGTGGGGCACCCAGTATTTTGTGTATTGCAACCATTCGTCAGTATCGGGAATGCAGTACACCAGGCTATCGTGGACCTGCATGACCGGGTAAAACCCGCGGTGCGACAGGTTTACCGCCTGCTCGATCACGACGTCCGCCGCACAGCCCTGCGTGACGTTCTCGACCACCAGGGACCCATAAACACGACGGGCCGACCGCTTCACCGGGTCATAGAACATCAACTCCCGGTTCATCCGTTGGTCGCGTTCGCTCCACACCTCCCGATACCCCAATTCCCGATATCGTATAGCGCGGCCGGACGGCAGGATAACCGCATCCCCCTGCACCCGGAGGCAACCCTGATAACCAAAGGTGCCCTCGACCCCGGACATGATCCACTGAAGCGCCCTGTCGGCCTCGCGCCATAGGCGCACAACCATGGCGTGTTCGCGGCGGTATACGGCCACAATCGCTTCCGCCTCTTCGATCGTGAGCATAACACCCATGGAGCGAGCGTAAATCTGGAACCCAGCCGCGCCTTGCCCGTAACCATTGCCCAGCACAGCGGCCTTCATAGCCTGCCGTTTGAGTTTATCCGCTTTGGTGATGGGGTAGCCGTAAAATTTGGCGCCAAACCCGCAGTATGGGTCGAATGTTGGGTCAGAAAACGGACCCAGAATGTTAGGTTCGCCGGCAAGCGCGCCCAGCACGCGGACCTCGATCTGCGCAAGGTCGGCATCCACCATCGTGAACCCGTCGGGCGCACGCATGGACAGCCGACAGGCGTTCTTTTTCCCGTCCGGGTTACTGGCAGATGGTCGCGCCGAGAAATTCTGCACATTGATTTTCAGGCCGCCGCCGGCGGAGCATCGCCCGGTGTGCGCGCCGAAGGGCGTAATCCCGGCCGGCATCATGTGCCCCGGCATAAGATCGCATATCGTCGTCAGCCGCTCGATGCGCGAGGTGAGAATGGTCGATTTCACATTCCGGCGCGCTCGGACTAGCTGGGCCACACCGGGTATCGCGCTATCCTGCAGGTCCGTGAAATCATGGTCGGATTTCGCCAGCGCGGGGACGAACTTTTTCTGCCGGACAGAGTATTTCTCCGGGACTGCACAACCGAAAGCGGTCATGAGACCGACGAACAGTTCCGTCGACCCGACGGCTTTCTTCAGCGCCTCGCGGAACGTGGGCTCCGGGTCGCATTTACGTTTCTTCGCGTACGCTTTATCGGGGAGCCGGATCTGGGAGAACACCAGTTCCCGTTCGAGGTCGTCCAGCACATCGGTCGTGCGTTCCTCTTCCTTCAGTAGCCCCGCTTCCAATATCCGGCGGTCTAGCTGAATCTGCGGCACGGCCATCATCCGGCAACAGAGACTGATCCACTCAAGATCCACCTCGCGCCAGTAACGCCGGACCAGATTGAAAATCTCGAAGCTGCGGTCCGTATCCCCGCAACAGTAGGCCACATACCGGGATAGGAAGTCCGGGGACATATCATCGAGGTGCAGGCCATCAGCCAGTAGCACCTCGGTTCCCTTGGCCGTGAGCCCGAACGATTCACAGAGAGCCTTGAGGCTGGCTGACTGGCGCGCACCGAGCAACGGCCGCGACATGAGCATCGTGTCAGCGTAATATTTTGGGACGAGGCCGAAAATCCAATACAGTATCAGGAAATCGAACCCAAAACCGTTGTGCGCGACAGCGATCGCGTCATCCCAGGGTAGGCTCCGCAAATATGCAGCCATCGCCATCATATTATGGCCGAGCATATACACCGTCGGCTGGGCGTTGATTTTCACCGACACCATAATAATCTCAAACCTCGGCGACATAATATATTCGACGGGCGTCAGCGACGACAGAGAGTATTTTTCGCGGCGGGAGTAATAGGTTTCGAAGTCTATGGTTATCGTATAGCGGTATTGCATCAGTAACCAAGCCTCAGATATTTATTAAGGGCGTCGCAGCGACGCTTATATACACGACCAATATAATCGTTTGTTATAGGTGCCCCTAGTGCTTGCAGAAGCGACGGAAAAGCCAGAGCCTCTTCCGGACCGACTGCGGCGAACAGGCCGCCCATTGTAATAACCCGGGCGCCGAACGTCTTCTGCGCCCGACTCATCCGACACGACCGGACGTATTTCGTCCCATCCCGACGGGTGCCGATTTCGCCACCTTTCGCCTCGATCCCGAACAAGCGGCCGTTCAGAAACCACACAATCGCCAACCGATCGGATATGCCGGGTTCCGCAAATTCGCCAGCGGCGGCAGCCCAGTTATAAACATAGGCAGCCGCGAAATCCGACTTTATCCAGTCTTTAACCGTATTCTCCGCGAACCGCGCCGTAGCCATATCAACGACCCCGCGAGGCCGCAGGCACAACAAACAGATTACGCAATTTGTCCGGGTGCATAACCCGCATGGACCCCGGAGGGACGACGCCGGCAAGTGCGAGGGTGGGACGTGGCAGACCCGCGGCGGCCAGTGTGTCCGCAGGAACTCCGTAGCCCGCCAGCACATACGCCACGCGCACCAATTCGGCCGGCCCCCACGAACGGAAAGCCTCCACACGCGACGCGCGCGTCATGTCGTCCCGCACGCCGTCAATATAAACACCCATAGCCGCGGCCTGGGCGACAGATACTTCCCCCAGATCGCCAACCTCTTCCGCACGGCGCACTGCGTGATCCACTACACGCATCGCAGCATATGCACCTTCGCGTTTGGTTTCTTCCGCGACTGTCAGCCGCTGGCGCGCGATTTCATCCCCGATCGCACGACGCACGGCTTCAACGAACGCAACCTGATCCATGTCATCCCCCACGAGAAAGAGGGGCCGAAGCCCCTCCGCTTAAACTGACTTCCGGAACGAGGCGAGCATCGTAATTTCGATCTGGATTGCCGCTGCCTCCGCCTGAAGTTTAGCCATGCGGCCATCGATATACGCTTTAATGCTATCAGGGGAGATATCTCCCTTTTCGTTCAGAATGGTCTCCGCCATAGCCTGCGCCCGGCCGAGATCCATCTGCACCGGTGACGGCGGCGCACCAACAGGCGGAACAGAAGCCTGGGGCGCAGCGGTCGGCATCTGCGGAACAGCAGCCTGCACCGGAGGCGCCGCCGTAGCGGGCTGTCCCGACTGTCCGGCGGCCGCAGCTTCTTCGGCGCGCTTGTCAGCTTCGATCTCGGCTCTTGTCCGGCGCTTACGCGTTTTCTTCTCTCCTTTTTCGTCAGCCCCGGAACTGGCCGGAGCCTGCACCTGCGGGGGCACCACGGGCTGCGGAGTGCCCAGATCCTGCGGCGCGCCGGAATCCCCCGGGGCTGCTGCGAGCGCAGCGGCTACACGGTCCGCAGCGTTGCGCGAGTCAAAAGGCACCACGTTCGGGGTCGGCTGGGCCGTCTGCGGGACGGGAGCAGGAGCAGCAGGAGCAGGAGCAGGAGCAGCAGGAGCAGCAGGAGCAGGAGCAGGAGCAGGAGCAGGAGCAGGAGCAGGAGCAGGAGCAGGAGCAGGCGCAGCCTGCATCTGGGGCATCTGCGGCATAGCCGGAGCAGCCTGCTGGATCGGAGCCATGTACGGGGCGATCATAGGCCAATTCGTATTGACGTAACTGGCGGCCGCACCTCCGGAGGTGCGATAACGCTGGAGTGCTTCCTCGGACACATACACGCTACCATTATGGGGCAGCAACGCCGCATCTCCCACCAATCCCGGATTGGCGAGGTCATTATAAAACTGGGCGTAAAGCGCCTGGTCGACGATGCCCGCAAGCTGCGCCAGCATACTGTAAGCAATATAGTTCATCGCGTTATCTCCGTTATACTATATTACAGTGATACACAAAAAACCGCGTAGGGGTCAAGTGTGTTTGGGTGGTGTGTTTTCTATTGAGGCTATAGCGGCCTGCGCCAAAACCGGAAGCGCCGGAGCAATCGTGGGCCAGTCTGCGAGGTGGGAAACATTGATCCCCCCGTTCCGGATCACCGTAAGGATTTTAAGCAGGGACTGGGCTTCCTCTCGCGCAGTCGGAGGTGCGTGCGCAGTATCTTCTGCCCCGACAAGAGTAGCGGACGCGCGGCTCCATATAAACGACCAGAAAGCGGCACGCACTGCCGGCACAGACCATTTAAACAACAGGGCGTCCAGACGTTCCCGGAGAGCATCCCCCTCAGCCTCGGGCGCATAAAGCATCAATTTGCGCAAAGCGGCGTAAAGGTCGCCGCCCACACCGGGAGACGTCATTATAGTATTCCGAAACGTGCGAGCGTCCACATCCCGCTGCACATCCCGGTTACTCCCTCCGGGACAAAACCGACGCAAAAACGGAATATGTCGGGGGTCAATACAAACATCATATCCGCGGCCCGCGACGTGGAGAGCGAGGTGGTTATCTGGATACTCCACGATCTGCATCGTCTCGGGGTTTGGGCCGATCAAGCGCAGCGTTTCTTTTATGACCGGGTTACGGAGGTCAAACCGCGGCACGGGCGGCGCTTCCGGGCTGGCGAGGACGACGCCGGGGATTTCCAGACCTACGGCTTCGGGGGGAGCCTCGGGTAGCGGCCAACGCGGTTCCATCCCTTCCGCCCGGTTCTCCGCCAAGTCCCACGTTTCTTTGTTCGCATCACTCATCAATAGGTCCTCCCCACCGAACCCCATCCTCCGGGATTCCCCCGCGGGCTCCGTAAATATGGTTATATAGTTTGGCAGTTTTCCGGGCGGCCTCCATAAAGAGCCGCCGTTCGTGGGCGATACCCCGTGCCGTCTCATCCCGCCGGGGGATCGTAGCCGCCAGATATCGCCTCGCGCACGCCTCATCCTGAAATGTGGCGAGGCAGTTCGCCTGGCGCGATAGATCCCCAGCTTCCAACCTAAGCCCGAGCGCAGTGTTTATCGTCACTGATACCGGCCCCGGCGGGAATATATCATCCACCGCCATCTCGTTTTTTCGCCTCGCTCTCCAAAACCAAGATACGTTCCGTCAGTCGGCAGTATTCTTTCAGCACGTCATCCTCCGCCACAAACGCACAGGACCGGGAATGACTGGGTTCCAGACTGATGCGAACCGTCGGGGCTGTCCGGCTTTCAAGCGCCGCGACACGCAGCGGATTTATATAAATACGGCGCATGGCCTACTCCTGTTTCGGAAACAATTCGTCGCCCAGATACGTCCAGAGCATTTGGTCAAGTTTGGCGTCCCGGACGATATCCCGGACGATATCCCGTACACTACCCTCGGGCGTCGTCGGGCATCGAGCGAACGGGTTATATACTGCGAGCCGGGCCATCAGCCGCGCCTCCACGGCTGCGAAATCAAGCGCAGCCAAGGATACCGCCGCGGTATCCGGTTTTTCCTGTTTGGGATAAAAAGAGTCGCCCGTCCCCACCAATCCATATCCAACCGGTAGTCTAAAGCGTCCTGTCGGCGTCACCGGGCCGATGAATGGTTCCTGTTTCTCAGACATATTCCGCATCCACACGTCTATTGACTGTCGCACTGTAATATCAGACCGCTTTTGTGTCAATGCTCTTCTCCCGAACACGCTCCCAGAGCGGCCACGCACCCTTCACGGCGGTGAGACATTCCCGCAGACGGCCCACCAGCGAACGCATAAATGGACCATCCAGCGTCAGCCCGGAATCATCCATAACCTGCTGGCCGAGGGGAGTTATCCGGTAAAACCGGACTGTAGGGCTCCCTCGAACTGTGCCGTCTTCATAAATATACGGCCCCTCCGCCACGTTCTCCACGAGACCGTTATCGCACAGAACCCGCAGAAGCGTGGACGTCTGGCAGACGGCCCGGGCGACATACCGGCCGGCCACGGCGGGGACGTCCCGCTCCGCCGCTGTCAAAATGACCACTACCAGTCCCGAGTGCAGCGGCACCTCATACGCCGCCGCGAGACGTAGCACCATCATGGCCGCGTATTTGCGCAGGTTCATCGTGCGTCGGTGGCCGAGACGCACGGTTTCCGATACCTGCAACCCCCACTGGTCCTCCAACTGACCAACGAACGAGGTGAGATAGTTCTTTGTCGCCCGGCGTAGGTCTTCCGGGTCCGTGGCCTCAGCCTGCAATCGCGCCCAGGCTGCATCCCCCGGACCGATACGCAGGACGATTGTGGGCCGCCCCTTAAATGCTGCCCTGCTCATTACAGGTCAGCCCCCGGTTTAAGGATCTGGGACGTAAGGAAGCACATAACCGCCATCAGTCCATCCCCGATCAAAGCCTCATCGCCGGTCCACCAATCCCGCGCCGCATAAGCGGTCAGAAATACGACAGCCCCCAGAGCGCCACGGCTCAGACCAGTAAGGAAGCCCCGTGCGCACTGCCGCGCCACTCGATCAAGCCGCATCTTCGCTACTCTCCGCTTTAGTGAAATCAATGAGCCGTTGCCACGCCGCAGGGTTATTCCAGCCCCCGCCATATCGGCTCGCCCACAGGTCTCCGTATGCCCGCAGCATACTGGCGGCCTGTTCCTTCAGACTGACATGCGTTCCCTGTACAGCCAGCAGGAATGCCTTCGTTGCCGCCTGTGCCCACGCAGCATCTTTACCTATGAAGGTTTCTATATCTGCGGCGGACAAGTCGTCATCCGGGTCATACCCGGAAACAAAACAGCCACACCCAAGGCCCGAGGTAAGCATTGCCCCTACCACTGGGGGCGACTGCGGATTCATACTGCGGTAGTCAGCTTCTATGATGAACGCACCGCAACGATACGCCCCGCCCTCAGTTTGATAGAGGAGCGAACAGCCTACCCCCGCGAACCACTTAACCGACCCCATCTGCCTCGCCACAGGGCACAGTTCTGCTTTGCAGCACACCCCGCACCCGTTGCAGGCTGACCCATACGCCGGCTTCTTAACCGGCCCCCAGTTCTCAATATCCATAATGCCCCCCACGTTAAGTCGTAATTACCGGCCGAAGCGGTTTATCCATGTCACCACGGCTGCGGAATTGTGTGCATCCAGATCATACTGTTGCGCATCGAGCCGCCGTACATGCGCCCGATGATCCTCGGTTATAATAGTGTGCAACCGGGCGGCCATCCCGGGAACATCATGCACCTCACACTGTGCATATCTCCCCAGCCAGTCTACTTCCGGCGACACCACAACCGGGCATCGAGAACTGACCGCATCCGCAGTGACGATATTGAACGTCTCCGTAAACGAAACCTGCATCACCGCCGCGAAAGGCGTCGTCCGCAACAGCTTTAGAAAATCCGCATGATCCATCCACGGATGTTCCACGAGTTCCGCATTTTCCGCGTTGTCGAACAACCCCCGGAGGTTATGCAAAACTGGCTCGCTCTTCCCCTCGATGCGCGTCGCATTGATATGGAAATACAGCTTGCGTCCCAGTGTGCGGGCCGTAGCCAATGCGGCCAGCGCCTGAGCGACCTGGTTCTTCAAAACGCGCACAGCCCCAAAACTACCGATACGCATCGGTCCATGCGGGACAGCCGCGTAGCAAACACCGGGCTCGCGCCAATAAACATTCGGTCCGTAGGTAACGAGCGACGGGTCAGCCCCGCACACTCGCGCCATAACTGACATGTCCGTCACCGCACGTGGGTGATTACACATCAGTTCGACACCCCGGGCCAGATACTGCGGGGACCAGCGGAAAATAATGCCCTCGCACGCTGCGAACGCCGTCTGCGAGTGGTCCCGGACAATCCACTGAACCCCGGGATGGAGCCGCCGCAGAATGTCGAATTTCTCCGGGACGACCCAGAACGCCTCGATGATGACGTGCGTCGGCCGGAACGCAGTCACTTCCCTGTCGATACAGTTATTGTCTGCAACCTCCACCACATTGGCGGTAATGCGGTAATGATTCAGCGCGCGCACCAACATATTCACAGAATTGGATAGGCCCGAGGCGCGTGCGCCACTATAACCCCAGGACTGCTCGCGCTGTTTAACGATGAAAAGAAGTCTTGCGTCGCTCATGTGGTCCTCCGCCGTCTGTTCGCGCCGTATTGTCTATACTGGGATTTTGTCACGCCGCCATGTTCCAGAGAAACAAAAATAGGCAGCCCGATAAGCGCGGCGCGCATCCGGTGCGCCAGCCGCTTGGCGGTTTCCAGATCCGGAACCGTTATCGAACCACTCTCGATCGTCGGCCGGCATCCGTCCGGGATACGCCCGAGGTGCGCAGTGCTTACCTCTATACGAACCACAGACGCCGCCGACACCCGGACGCTTACCGCCGTATTGGCCTCCGACGCCCCCATAACCCCACGCATCACATCAACCCCCGTTTGGCCATAAGAAAACACCCCGCGGCAATCGCCAGACATGCCGCAATCAGGCATAGCGCCGCGACACGCAGCCACCACACCCACACATCCCCGGCCCTCATTGGTCAGCCGGAATAGCCAACAGCATGGCCCGCAGGCGCCTTTGCGCCTGTATAGCCTCCGGATAGCTGCGGGCCGGTATCTCCACCCACCCCGCCATACTATGCGGGGCATCGAACGGATGGACGCCAACCAACAGGCATTTAAGAACCTTTAACGTATAGCCCGGGCCTTTAGATCCCGTCACATACACATACCCCCCGACCAGGGATTTACTGAATTTCCGTTTCATAGATACCGCCCTCCGTACCACGTCACCCCCGTGACGACCCCTGTCCGCCCCTCGCTCTTGCGATGTATCACCGCCACACACAAATTCGCCCCGTCGTAAATCGACGCCTCCGGCCCCACGCGGCGCGCGTAACGCTCCGCAGCCTCAATCGAAGGAAAGATTTTTTCTTTCTGGTTATTGTTCCGGGGCGGTGGGTGGACGATGAAATGGCCGCCGCCATGTTCCAGAGATGCGTCAGCCATCCACCATCCCCGCCCGGATGGTCGCCATCGTCACACACTCCCGATAATCCGAATACCAGCCGCTGTGGCGAGGGTATCCACGCACAGACCATTCCGCACGCCAACGGCACCCATCAGTCCCCTGCGGGGCGCCCGGTATCTCAGGGGCGATGAAAATCTGTTTCCGGTACAAACGGATAAACAGGGCAGCCGCAGCCGTGCGATGGATCGCGCGGACCTTTTCTTCCCAGCCCTCCACATTCCGCAGCCGGTACGCCATTTCCTCGCGTCCCTGCGCCTGCCCATACTCCCATATTTTATACCCCGGTCGTATTCTCCGCAGTCCGTGGCGTCCGAGGGATGACGGCCCCATCCTACGCCACCCGTCCAACAGAACGCCGTCCCGGGAGTACAGGCAGACCAGGGAATCCCATACCCGGAAGAACCGGAAATCGTCGCAAACCATCCAAACCATAAACACCCCCCCACGATACGCCCCACGGCGCGCCGCCATGTTCCAGAAAATCAGTCTTCGACCGGCTCACACGAAAACGGCTCAATATGAGAGACCGCGCAGTTAGGACATTCGTCCTCTACCTCCGGCGGCCCGACGTCTTCCCAGGCGTCACCGCAGACCGGGCATAGATACCTATTGAGATAAAACATGAATCACCTGTGCATAACGATACGATACAGCGCAGCCCATAGAACCGCGCTGATCGGCAACAAAAGGGCGTACGCCCAGCCGGGGGCGTTAAAGCCCTTCCTGAATTGATTCCTCATAATTGGCATACATACCACGCCCGAATGTCATCCACTCGCCCCGGTTGAATTTCCGATCGCGGGGATACTCCGGGAACGACCGGCGGAAATCCAGATATGTTATATTTATGAGGGTCGAAAACAGGGACGCGCCTATTTCCGGTGTAAGGATACCCGCGACATGTAGCTTGTGGAGCGTCCGAATTATCGGTTTTGTGTGAACCGTATAGATCAACCCGGTATTAACTGCCCACAAAACCAAGTCCTCGATCCTCGCGCCGTTGGTGTCTTCCTGCGGTTCCGGTTCCAGATCCCGCGCCCAATGGAGCGCCTCCGCCACGCTATCCCCCAGAATAGTCGCCTCGCCCACTATAGGGCTGCCGTCCGGCATTGCCCCGGTGTTAATGCTGGCGCAATCCAGCGCCGTATATAGCGCCGTGGCGGCGGTAATCGCGTCCTCCCCTCGCACGGTAAAGGCCGCGCGCAACTCACAATCGAAGGTAAATTCTTTGGTCATCATATTATTCCCCGCAATATGCCCGAAGGTTTTTCAATGTCAGTTTCATGCCGGTATCGCATTTTTTCCACACTACCCGGCTCAGGGTACTATCCCACGCCCACCCGATCTCGCTGCCGTCGAGGGTGCGTTCGACCGCATCCATAAACCGGTCGAACTTCTCCGGGTCTTCTTTCGGCCATGTCCACGTCATGGCCGCTTCCTCACGATACAGGCGCAAAAATTTTTCTCTATTAGACATCTCTTCATCCCCACAAAAACAATACGGAACCCGCGCCGTTTATAACTCTTCCACGGTCTCGCCTGCGCCGGCGGCGGATTCCGCAGCGGCGCGCGAGGTGAATCGCCGGGAATAATCCCGCCGGCCATCCACCCGGACCACCACGAACATCATGCGTCGCCGGAAATGGACAATATGCGACGCATGTCGTCCGACCAGTCGGGACGACCGTCGTCCGAGAGGTAGGAAAAGACGGCGACGTCATGCGTGTTTTCCCTGCAATAATAGAGCGGTAACCGGCTCCGGGCGTTTAGTGGTCGCCGGAACCAGCCCGGAACGCCGTTTATTTCCAGATACACACCCACGACACCGATAGACCCATCATCTGGGTTCTGGGCAATATCAAAGCCCGTACGCGGACAGATAAACCGAATGTGAAAAGCCTCGCGGGCCTCATCGTCCATAGGAAGAATTGAATCGAGTAGGATCCCCAGATGACCCAGGCATGTCAGCAAATTGCCCTCATTAAAGAAATCCCGAGGCGCAACACGTAAGTAACGAGTATTCATTATATTTCCCCACGTTGGTCGAAATGACCAGACAACCCACCCCGGAGGGTGGGAAACCCGGGCATTACTTATCACTCAACTCAAAAAACAATACAGCCTCAGACGTAAGAGCATCCAGATCGTTGCCCACTATTGCCCAGCCGGCGCCGTCGGAAACCATATATGCGCCGGCGAAAGCGGGATTAACCTCCGGATCGCGTGGGCTGACCGTAAAACCATGAGCAACAAGTATGTCTCGGTTCTTTGCCGCTGCCGATTTCAATTCTTTACGCCACAAGGCCACGACCGCAGGTTTTAGAAGGTCGGTTTCCGTGACACTAATCAGCCCCTCCCGGCGATGGCGCGAAGTATAGGTTATCCACCCGCTCGCCTTGTCCATCTGCCCACCGGGACGGCGGAAAACAACCCGTGCCTCCTCCATAGCAGAAGCCAAGTCCTGCGCCTCTATGAACGCTCCGGCTTTGCTATCAGTCCGGAAATCTTCGGATATCGCCAAATATTCGGTCATCGATTCAGCCCCCAACACCACGTGAGCATTTCCGCAAGCCGCCCGGTGGTAGCCTTCGACGCCCCGGCGAGACTAAGTGTCCCCAAGCCCTTCATGCGCTCGATTGCGTCCAGGACCGATACCGTCCCGGCTTTCAATTCGGCGACCAGTTCCCTCCGGGCTTTCTGTCGGTCCGTCGCCTCTTTATCGGCGTAGGCTTTCACATAGGCGAATTGCTTTTCCAGCTCCGCCCGGATGCGTGGAGACGGGCGCACGCAACTCAGGATAACAGCACGGCGGTTTACTCCCTCGGCGTCCTGTAGCAACCCCTCACGGCTAAACCACGCAGACCACGCGCAGCGGGAACGCGAAACCAGACACCCATGAGCGATATACTGAAGTACAGTCCCATCTTTATCCGCCGTTCGGCTTATATTTCTCATTT
>NW_027221672.1:0-35345 GCF_030179915.1 Drosophila takahashii
ATATCACAAGTAATATAAATCATCTACTTTAGCGGTAATGTATAGGTATACAATTAAGCGCCATCCATTTAAGGGTAGTTGCTTCGGCAGGTGAGTGTTACACACTCCTTAGCGGATTTCGACTTCCATGATCACCGTCCTGCTGTTTAAGCAACCAACGCCTTTCATGGTATCTGCATGAGTTGTTAATTTGGGCACCGTAACATTACGTTTTGGTTCATCCCACAGCGCCAGTTCTGCTTACCAAAAGTGGCCCACTGGGCACTATATCATAACCTTAAACTTCATATCAAGAAAGTTAAGGTTCTTACCCATTTAAAGTTTGAGAATAGGTTAAGATCGTTTCGACCCTAAGGCCTCTAATCATTCGCTTTACCAGATAAGATTATTTTATATAATATTAAAATGCACCAGCTATCCTGAGGGAAACTTCGGAAGGAACCAGCTACTAGATGGTTCGATTGGTCTTTCGCCCCTATACTCAATTCTGACAATCGATTTGCACGTCAGAACTGTTTCGGTCTTCCATCAGGGTTTCCCCTGACTTCAACCTGATCAAGTATAGTTCACCATCTTTCGGGTCACAGCATATATGCTCAAGGTACGTTCCAGTTAGAGGCATAAAAATATATAAATATCATTATACATAACTATATAGAACGCCCCGGATTGTGTTAATTAGCTATAAATAGTTAAAAAACTAATCCCATTATTAGTCAAGTTAATTACGCTATTAGGTTTATATCCCAATAACTTGCACATATGTTAGACTCCTGGTCCGTGTTTCAAGACGGGTCCCGAAGGTATCCTGAATCTTTCGCATTGTTAATCCTACAAGTGCATATAATAAACACAAAAATCAATGATAATCATGCCATTATATAATTCCGAAAAATTAACGCACTGTATTCATATAAATCTATCAGCACTTTATCAAATTAATAACATTTATTCTGTGTTAAAATGCAAGCAATTTAATTTGAATAAACTATAAGTTATATTTATGATAAATTTTGGTATGCTAATAGATTACAATGTCCTTATATGGAAAAAATGCACACTATTATCATAATATTGTTTAAATATTACAATTTTAATGATGAATTTTCCATAACGGATATTCAGGTTCATCGGGCTTAACCTCTAAGCAGTTTCACGTACTGTTTAACTCTCTATTCAGAGTTCTTTTCAACTTTCCCTCACGGTACTTGTTTACTATCGGTCTCATGGTTATATTTAGTTTTAGATGGAGTTTACCACCCACTTAGTGCTGCACTATCAAGCAACACGACTCTTTGGAAACATCATCTAGTAATCATTAACGTTATACGGGCCTGGCACCCTCTATGGGTAAATGGCCTCATTTAAGAAGGACTTAAATCGTTAATTTCTCATACTAGAATATTGACGCTCCATACACTGCATCTCACATTTGCCATATAGACAAAGTGACTTAGTGCTGAACTGATTTCTTTTCGCTCGCCGCTACTAAGAAAATCCTTGTTAGTTTCTTTTCCTCCCCTAATTAATATGCTTAAATTCAGGGGGTAGTCCCATATGAGTTGAGGTTGTATATAACTTTTATTTGCAATTAATTCTTTATATATAATGATAAAACATTTTATTAAATTCGTTTAAAGCTGACGTATATATATATTAATGGCATTTATTTGTAACGAATTAACGAAGAATAATAATATTGTCAACGTTTTTCATATTTCAAATCATTAATAAGAGACAATTCTAGATAATATTTTATGCTAGACATTTCTCAGTATTATTTGATTGAAAAAGAAAATATTCCTCTTCGTTTTTCTCAAAGTTTAATTACTATTGTGAGATAATGTTTTTCATATATTTGTTAATATTATGAATAAAATAATTAAATTATTTTTATCCAATAATATACCATATGCTTATAAAATTTTATTATAAAATTTGTATAAACAACTTAATTAGCATAGTCTTACAACCCTCAACCATATGTAGTCCAAGCAGCACTATAAAATTAATTAAAGTACATAACAGCATGGACTGCGATATGCGTTCAAAATGTCGATGTTCATGTGTCCTGCAGTTCACACGATGACGCACAGTTTGCTGCGTTCTTCATCGACCCATGAGCCGAGTGATCCACCGCTTAGAGTTTTATAATATTGGTTTTAAATTTGGTCAAATATGTTTTTATTGAAAGAAATTAAAAATACACCATTTTACTGGCATATATCAATTCCTTCAATAAATGTATTTATATACCTAAAATAAATGCTGCGAAATGTCTTAGTTTTATATAAACAATATATATCAAAGTATTATTTGTAATGGCATTTGTTTGTTAATATATATTGATAATTTTATATAAAACATTAACCTGAAACCAGGTACAACATTGTATATTTTAGGTTGTTGCATTATCCAATGTATGATCATCATCAAATTAGTTGGCCAATACATCTCGCAACGCGTGTATATTATGGTCCATATACACACAAAAGTTTATAATAAATATATAAAATATATTTTATTATATTAATAATTCGATTTGCTTGTTCGAATTTTATGTTTGTTTCTATTTAATTTATTTGTAATAATATTATATTATTACAATATTTCGATTTGCTTGTTCGAAATTTATTTGATCTTTTACTTTTAAGATCATATTTTTGGTATAATTATTATTATAATTATTATGTATATATATATATATATTGGTAATTTGTATTAAATTTGTATTAACAAATTTTTTTATTAACGGTAAGGATATTATACAATAATGATCCTTCCGCAGGTTCACCTACGGAAACCTTGTTACGACTTTTACTTCCTCTAAATAATCAAGTTCGGTCAACTTTTGCGAAACAACCGTAACACACAAGGCGTCACAGTGATCACGTCCGGAGACCTCACTAAATAATTCAATCGGTAGTAGCGACGGGCGGTGTGTACAAAGGGCAGGGACGTAATCAATGCGAGTTAATGACTCACACTTACTGGGAATTCCAAGTTCATGTGAACAGTTTCAGTTCACAATCCCAAGCATGAAAGTGGTTCAGCGGTTTACCCGGACCTCTCGGTCTAGGAAATACACGTTGATACTTTCATTGTAGCGCGCGTGCAGCCCAGGACATCTAAGGGCATCACAGACCTGTTATTGCTCAATCTCATTATTGCTAGACGCAATTTGTCCATTTAAGAAGCTAGTGTCCTTATAATGGGACAAACCAACAGGTACGGCTCCACTTATATAAACACATTCAAACACAATAAACATTTTACTGCCACCATGAATGAAGGCTATATAAGCTTCAACACCATAATCCTGAAGATATCTATTTAATATATTTGAGTCTCGTTCGTTATCGGAATTAACCAGACAAATCACTCCACGAACTAAGAACGGCCATGCACCACCACCCATAGATTCGAGAAAGAGCTATCAATCTGTCTTACACACTTATGTTCGGACCTGGTAAGTTTTCCCGTGTTGAGTCAAATTAAGCCGCAGGCTCCACTCCTGGTGGTGCCCTTCCGTCAATTCCTTTAAGTTTCAGCTTTGCAACCATACTTCCCCCGGAGCCCAAAAGCTTTGGTTTCCCGGGAAGCGACTGAGAGAGCCATAAAAGTAGCTACACCCAATTGCTAGCTGGCATCGTTTATGGTTAGAACTAGGGCGGTATCTGATCGCCTTCGAACCTCTAACTTTCGTTCTTGATTAATGAAAACATCTTTGGCAAATGCTTTCGCTTAAGTTAGTCTTACGACGGTCCAAGAATTTCACCTCTCGCGTCGTAATACTAATGCCCCCAAACTGCTTCTATTAATCATTACCTCTTGATCTGAAAACCAATGAAAGCAGAACAGAGGTCTTATTTCATTATCCCATGCACAGAATATTCAGGCATTTGAAGCCTGCTTTAAGCACTCTAATTTGTTCAAAGTAATTGTACCGGCCCACAATAACACTCGTTTAAGAGCACTAATGCAGGTTTTTAAATAGGAGGAACATATGAAAAAATACAAGTATTTAAACACATATAAGAACTCCACCGGTAATACGCTTACATACATAAAGGTATAGTACTAACCACAATTGTAAGTTGTACTACCCGTATGAAGCACAAGTTCAACTACGAACGTTTTAACCGCAACAACTTTAATATACGCTATTGGAGCTGGAATTACCGCGGCTGCTGGCACCAGACTTGCCCTCCAATTGGTCCTTGTTAAAGGATTTAAAGTGTACTCATTCCAATTACAGGGCCTCGGATATGAGTCCTGTATTGTTATTTTTCGTCACTACCTCCCCGAGCTGGGAGTGGGTAATTTACGCGCCTGCTGCCTTCCTTAGATGTGGTAGCCGTTTCTCAGGCTCCCTCTCCGGAATCGAACCCTGATTCCCCGTTACCCGTTGCAACCATGGTAGTCCTAGATACTACCATCAAAAGTTGATAGGGCAGACATTTGAAAGATCTGTCGTCGGTACAAGACCATACGATCTGCATGTTATCTAGAGTTCAACCAATATAACGATCTTGCGATCGCTTGGTTTTAGCCTAATAAAAGCACATGTCCCATAAGGTTCATGTTTTAATTGCATGTATTAGCTCTAGAATTACCACAGTTATCCAAGTAACTGTTAACGATCTAAGGAACCATAACTGATATAATGAGCCTTTTGCGGTTTCACTTTTAATTCGTGTGTACTTAGACATGCATGGCTTAATCTTTGAGACAAGCATATAACTACTGGCAGGATCAACCAGAATAATGTTTTCGTTCATATTTCATTCATATTTTTTGAATAGAAATTAGTAATATAAATATAATAGATTTTATTTCCATTTTATATGTTCGGTTTTTCTTAAATATTGATTTTAATTCAATATTTTTTTTTTGCTTTGTGAAATAATTCTATTTTAATTCGAATACGGCCATTTTTATATGGCATTCGTATACGTTCTTTAATTTTTACTTGTTTCGCCACTAATATAACAAGTTTATAATTGATGTTAAAGAAAAAGTACAACTTTTTTATAACACAATTTTCAATATATATTGTTCTTTCTATAAGTTTTTATTATATTATATATACATATTTCATTCTAAAATATCATTTTTGTTCAACATACATAATTATTGTATCCACACATGTACAATTTTTGTTTAACCAATATAAATATTGAGTTAAATCATTTGCATTTTGATGATAAATTTAAAATTTATCTTTTCCATATAACTCTCTGGTAATATATGATATAAAACCGAGCGCATATGAAATTATTTTGATCACTAATATTGCAATTATATTTTATTATAATGCTTTTTGTAAACACATTGTACCGGCAAGCGATACTCTGTGCCCAAACGACAGGGGATATAATAATTTAATATAAATTATCATATATACCTGCCACCAAAGATTAACGATAAAAGTCGGAAACAATTTGTTATTCTATATATAATAGAAACTTGACCTCTGTTTCACCTTATTATCATGGGTTTATAATATTAACCGCGTAGCCAAGTCTTAATTTCATTTAAGAAACAAATTTATACGGATAATATTTTGATTTTAATATATGTTGTTCTATTGATAACAAAAGTATATATTATAATATATTTTGTTCAATAGTAGATGGACTACTTACTGTACCATCCTTATTTTTTATTATTATTGATATACATTATATTGACAACAGCATATGATATTCATATGGTTTGTTCAATAATTAATTGGTGGACAACCACTGACCATCCTATAGTAGTTTTTGGCCACGACGTCTAAATATCGAAATTATTTAATTCCGTTTGCCACCCATACGATAGATATTAACTATCTATAATAATAATGTGTACGCATAAAATATTATATGTATATATATAGACCAACAGACAAGCACTTCACCCTATAGTAGTTTTTGGCCACGACGTCTATATATCGGGCATATTTAATTCTCTTTGCCACCCAACCAAAGATATTCACTTTTTTATATAAAGTATTATTTGATCATATTAATATAACCAATTATTTCTGCCATATTCATATAATTTCTTTATGAATTATTTTTTGGTCATATCCATATAATCTATATGCCGTATCCATATAATGAATACGGCATATCCATACAACTAGCCATATTTGTATGTCAATGTATATTTTATTATACATTTTTTTTCTTTATACATATAATATGGTATTTCCATATCGCTATAATTGAATTATATGTATAAGATATCATTTATATATAGCATTGCCAAAATAATATGATAAACATAAATTTTGAACAATACGGCCGGTCGGCGAGCACTGCCTCCCTATATATGTTTTTGGCCACGACGTCTAAATATTGGGTATTTTTCGTACTGCGGCCCCGGTGTATGTAAATTGGGCATATTTCGTACTGATGCCAACATATCTATATGACTCATTATTTTCTTCCATATCAATATAACTTCTTTTATTTCCATATTCAAGTAATTTCTTTATTTGCCATATCAATATAAAATATTTTTTGGTCATATTTATATAATCTATATGCCGTATCCATATAATGAATACGGCATATCCATACAACTAGCCATATTTGTATGTCAATGTATATTTTATTATACATTTTTTTTCTTTATACATATAATATGGTATTTCCATATCGCTATAATTGAATTATATGTATAAGATATCATTTATATATAGCATTGCCAAAATAATATGATAAACATAAATTTTGAACAATACGGCCGGTCGGCGAGCACTGCCTCCCTATATATGTTTTTGGCCACGACGTCTAAATATTGGGTATTTTTCGTACTGCGGCCCCGGTGTATGTAAATTGGGCATATTTCGTACTGATGCCAACATATCTATATGACTCATTATTTTCTTCCATATCAATATAACTTCTTTTATTTCCATATTCAAGTAATTTCTTTATTTGCCATATCAATATAAAATATTTTTTGGTCATATTTATATAATCTATATGCCGTATCCATATAATGAATACGGCATATCCATACAACTAGCCATATTTGTATGTCAATGTATATTTTATTATACATTTTTTTTCTTTATACATATAATATGGTATTTCCATATCGCTATAATTGAATTATATGTATAAGATATCATTTATATATAGCATTGCCAAAATAATATGATAAACATAAATTTTGAACAATACGGCCGGTCGGCGAGCACTGCCTCCCTATATATGTTTTTGGCCACGACGTCTAAATATTGGGTATTTTTCGTACTGCGGCCCCGGTGTATGTAAATTGGGCATATTTCGTACTGATGCCAACATATCTATATGACTCATTATTTTCTTCCATATCAATATAACTTCTTTTATTTCCATATTCAAGTAATTTCTTTATTTGCCATATCAATATAAAATATTTTTTGGTCATATTTATATAATCTATATGCCGTATCCATATAATGAATACGGCATATCCATACAACTAGCCATATTTGTATGTCAATGTATATTTTATTATACATTTTTTTTCTTATACATATAATATGGTATTTCCATATCGCTATAATTGAATTATATGTATAAGATATCATTTATATATAGCATTGCCAAAATAATATGAAAAACATAAATTTTGAACAATACGGCCGGTCGGCGAGCACTGCCTCCCTATATATGTTTTTGGCCACGACGTCTAAATATTGGGTATTTATCGTACTGCGGCTCCGGTGTATGTAAATTGGGCATATTTCGTACTGATGCCACCATATCCATATAACTTATTTTTTGTTCTATATCTATATAATTAATTTTTTTCCATACCTATAACTATTAAACTAATTTTTTTCCATATCCATACTTGAACTTATTATTTTTCCCATATCCATATAACTCGTTTTTTCCATATCCACACTAGAAATTAGTATTTATCCCATATCCATATAAATCATTATTTACCATATCAATATAAATAATATTTTTCCATATTCATACTAGAACTTATTATTTCTTTAATATTCATATAACTCAATATTTTTTCATATCCATACTAGAACTTATTCTTTTTCCCATATCCATACTAGAACTTATAAATTTTCCCATATTCATATAACTAATTTTTTTCATATCCATACTAGAACATTATATTTTTGCCATATCTATATAACTCATTTTATTCCATATCCATACTAGAACTTATTATTTCTTTAATATCCATATAACTTAATATTTTTCCATATCCATACCAGAACTTTTTATTTTTCCCATATCCATAGAACTAATTTTTTTCATATCCATACTAGAACCTAATTTTCTTCCTATATCCATATAACTTATTATTTACTATTACAATATAATTAATTTTTTCCATATCCATACTAGAGCTTATTATCTCTTCAATATCCATAAAACTCAATATTTTTTCATATCCATACTAGAACTGATTATTTTTCCCATATCCATACTAGAACTCAGTATTCTTCCCATATCCATACTACAACTTAGTATTTTTCCCATATGCATATAACTCATTATTTAGCATATCAATATAACTAATTTTTTTCCATATCCATACTAGAACTTATTATTTCTTTAATATCCATATAACTCAATATTTTTTTATATCCATACTAGAACTTATTATTTTTCCCATATCCATACTAGAACTTATAAATTTTCCCATATTCATATAACTAATTTTTTTCATATCCATACTAGAACATTAAATTTTTTGCCATATCTATATAACTCATTTTATTCCATATCCATACTAGAACTTATTATTTCTTTAATATCCATATAACTCAATATTTTTTCATATCCATACTAGAACTTATCATTTTTCCCATATTCATATAACTCATTTTTCCATATCCATACTAGAACTCTGTATTCTTTTCCATATCCATATAACTCATTTTTTTTTTCATATCCATACTAGAACTTATTATTTTTCCCATATCCACATAACTCATTTTTTTCATATCCATACTAGAACTTGTTATTTTTCCCATATCCATATAACTCATTTTTTTCATATCCATACTAGAACTTAATATTATTTTCATATCCATATAACTCATGTTTGGACTTGGAATATTTTTATACACGTCACTAATAGGATGACGATTCAGTTGGCTACCTTAAGAGGTACATATACTTGCATATGTCTCTTACTTGTATGTTCGGACTTAGAATATTTTTATACACGTCACTAATAGGATGACGATTCAGTTGGCTACCTTAAGAGGTACATATACTTGCATATGTCTCTTACTTGTATGTTCGGACTTAGAATATTTTTATACGCGTCACTAATAGGATGACGATTCAGTTGGCTACCTTAAGAGGTACATATACTTGCATATGTCTCTTATTTGCATGTTCGGACTTAGAATATTTTTATACGCGTCACTAATAGGATGACGATTCAGTTGGCTACCTTAAGAGGTACATATACTTGCATATGTCTCTTACTTGTATGTTCGGACTTAGAATATTTTTATACACGTCACTAATAGGATGACGATTCAGTTGGCTACCTTAAGAGGTACATATACTTGCATATGTCTCTTACTTGTATGTTCGGACTTAGAATATTTGTATACACGTCACTAATAGGATGACGATTCAGTTGGCTACCTTAAGAAGTACATATACTTGCATATGTCTCTTATTTGCATGTTCGGACTTAGAATATTTTTATACGCGTCACTAATAGGATGACGATACATATGGCTACCATTGTTAAATATATTTAAATAAAATTTATTTAAATATAATTATTATTTTATATATATATATTTTATATATATATATATTCTGACTTAAAAAAGCCAAACAAAATAAACACAATTAAATTTATGTTTATTATCGAATCATCAAGCAAAGGATAAGCTTCAGTGGATCGCAGTATGGCAGCTGCTCAACCACTTACAACACCTTGCCTGTTACAAAAGTCGTTTACAATTGATTCTAGGCTTTGTCATTGTATTAAATAATGCTTTTATATGTAACTAGCGCGGCATCAGGTGATCGAAGATCCTCCCAATTTACTATGTTACAAATTACATTGGCATCACATCCATTGTCGTTTATAAAGTAAATTATAAACTTTAAATGGTTTAGAAGCCATACAATGCAAATTGCCCCTTATTTATCATTGCAGTCCAGCACGGATACGACCTTAGAGGCGTTCAGGCATAATCCAACGGACGTAGCGTCATACCACTGTTCGCTCGAACAAGTATTGTGCCATTGGTCCGTACCTGCGGTTCCTCTCGTACTACGCAGGAATGCTGTCGCAACAACGTTTTGTCATTAGTAGGGTAAAACTAACCTGTCTCACGACGGTCTAAACCCAGCTCACGTTCCCTTGCATGGGTGAACAATCCAACGCTTGGTGAATTTTGCTTCACAATGATAGGAAGAGCCGACATCGAAGGATCAAAAAGCGACGTCGCTATGAACGCTTGGCCGCCACAAGCCAGTTATCCCTATGGTAACTTTTCTGACACCTCTTGTTAAAAACTCTTTAAACCAAAAGGATCGATAGGCCGAGCTTTTGCTGTCCCTGTGTGTACTGAACACCGAGATCAAGTCAGCATTTGCCCTTTTGCTCTATGTGTGGTTTCTGTCCGCACTGAGCTGGCCTTGGGACACCTCCGTTATTATTTGAGAGATGTACCGCCCCAGTCAAACTCCCTACCTGGCAATGTCCTTGAATTGGATCATACCTGAGTAATTGGAGTTATACCAAATTTTCAAATCAAAAATACATAAATGCACCGTTTTATTAAAGAATTTGTTTGCGATTATATAACAAACTCGTGATACTTTGATCAAGAAGCTTGCATCAAAACCCAATACCATAAGATATAATAAATATATCCGTATAATGGCTAGGAAATGATACACGTTCCATTTAATCAAGTAAGTAAGGAAACAATAAGAGTAGTGGTATTTCATTGACGATACCAAACCGAAGTCTAATATCTCCCACTTATTCTACACCTCTTATGTCTCCTTACACTGCCAGATTAGAGTCAAGCTCAAAAGGGTCTTCTTTCCCCGCTAATTATTCCAAGCCCGTTCCCTTGGCTGTGGTTTCGCTAGATAGTAGATAGGGACAGTAGGAATCTCGTTAATCCATTCATGCGCGTCACTAATTAGATGACGAGGCATTTGGCTACCTTAAGAGAGTCATAGTTACTCCCGCCGTTGACCCGCGCTTACTTGAATTTCTTCACTTTGACATTCAGAGCACTGGGCAGAAATCACATTGTGTCAACACCCGCTAGGGCCATCACAATGCTTTGTTTTAATTAGACAGTCGGATTCCCCAAGTCCGTGCCAGTTCTGAATTGATTGTTAATTGATAATCGTTATAATTAATAAGAACTAATTGGTTTGACCCAATTAGTATTCTTAAAAATTTTAGCAAGAAAGTTCCACAATTGGCTACGTAACTAACTATCCGGGGAACAAGTAACTAACATAAATGCTAGAAACTCTATTTACCCAGAACGAGCACATAAACCATGTTATTGTTTCCCAATCAAGCCCGACTATCTCAATCTTCAGAGCCAATCCTTATCCCGAAGTTACGGATCTAATTTGCCGACTTCCCTTACCTACATTATTCTATCGACTAGAGACTCTTCACCTTGGAGACCAGCTGCGGATATTGGTACGGCCTGTTGAGAAGTTTGCGTGTCCCCACCATAAATTTTCAAGGTCCGAGGAGAAAATATCGACACAACAGTATATGTCATGCTCTTCTAGCCCATCTACCATATCTCTCTGCGAAAGACTTCCATGGTAGTACGGCTATAAAACAGAAAAGAAAACTCTTCCGATATCTCTCGACGGCTTCTTTATGGTCGTTCCTGTTGCCAGGATGAGCACGAGGCCCATATTTAATAACAAACGGATACTCAACAGGTTACGGAATTGGAACCGTATTCCCTTTCGTTCAAAATTATTCAAGTATATTATATTAGCTTGATTTGTATATATTGCGTTTTTGGTTTTACTTGAAAATTTTCGGCTTTCGCCTTGAACTTAGGACCGACTAACTCGTGATCAACCACTGTTCACACGAAACCCTTCTCCACTTCAGTCCTCCAAGGTCTCATTCGATTATTTGCTACTACCACCAAGATCTGTACCAATGGCAGCTCCATGCAGGCTTACGCCAAACACTTCTACGCATACCATTGTACCTTCCTACTCACTAAAGTTTCAAAATTTATATCACAAGTAATATAAATCATCTACTTTAGCGGTAATGTATAGGTATACAACTTAAGCGCCATCCATTTTAAGGGCTAGTTGCTTCGGCAGGTGAGTTGTTACACACTCCTTAGCGGATTTCGACTTCCATGATCACCGTCCTGCTGTTTTAAGCAACCAACGCCTTTCATGGTATCTGCATGAGTTGTTAATTTGGGCACCGTAACATTACGTTTGGTTCATCCCACAGCGCCAGTTCTGCTTACCAAAAGTGGCCCACTGGGCACATTATATCATAACCTTAAACTTCATATCAAGAAAGTTAAGGTTCTTACCCATTTAAAGTTTGAGAATAGGTTAAGATCGTTTCGACCCTAAGGCCTCTAATCATTCGCTTTACCAGATAAGATTATTTTATATAATATTAAAATGCACCAGCTATCCTGAGGGAAACTTCGGAAGGAACCAGCTACTAGATGGTTCGATTGGTCTTTCGCCCCTATACTCAATTCTGACAATCGATTTGCACGTCAGAACTGTTTCGGTCTTCCATCAGGGTTTCCCCTGACTTCAACCTGATCAAGTATAGTTCACCATCTTTCGGGTCACAGCATATATGCTCAAGGTACGTTCCAGTTAGAGGCATAAATAATATAAATATCATTATACATAACTATATAGAACGCCCCGGGATTGTGTTAATTAGCTATAAATAGTTAAAAAACTAATCCCATTATTAGTCAAGTTAATTACGCTATTAGGTTTATATCCCAATAACTTGCACATATGTTAGACTCCTTGGTCCGTGTTTCAAGACGGGTCCCGAAGGTATCCTGAATCTTTCGCATTGTTAATCCTACAAGTGCATATAATAAACACAAAAATCAATGATAATCATGCCATTATATAATTCCGAAAAATTAACGCACTGTATTCATATAAATCTATCAGCACTTTATCAAATTAATAACATTTATTCTGTGTTAAAATGCAAGCAATTTAATTTGAATAAACTATAAGTTATATTTTATGATAAATTTGGTATGCTAATAGATTACAATGTCCTTATATGGAAAAAATGCACACTATTATCATAATATTGTTTAAATATTACAATTTTAATGATGAATTTTCCATAACGGATATTCAGGTTCATCGGGCTTAACCTCTAAGCAGTTTCACGTACTGTTTAACTCTCTATTCAGAGTTCTTTTCAACTTTCCCTCACGGTACTTGTTTACTATCGGTCTCATGGTTATATTTAGTTTTAGATGGAGTTTACCACCCACTTAGTGCTGCACTATCAAGCAACACGACTCTTTGGAAACATCATCTAGTAATCATTAACGTTATACGGGCCTGGCACCCTCTATGGGTAAATGGCCTCATTTAAGAAGGACTTAAATCGTTAATTTCTCATACTAGAATATTGACGCTCCATACACTGCATCTCACATTTGCCATATAGACAAAGTGACTTAGTGCTGAACTGATTTCTTTTCGCTCGCCGCTACTAAGAAAATCCTTGTTAGTTTCTTTTCCTCCCCTAATTAATATGCTTAAATTCAGGGGGTAGTCCCATATGAGTTGAGGTTGTATATAACTTTTATTTGCAATTAATTCTTTATATATAATGATAAAACATTTTATTAAATTCGTTTAAAGCTGACGTATATATATATTAATGGCATTTATTTGTAACGAATTAACGAAGAATAATAATATTGTCAACGTTTTTCATATTTCAAATCATTAATAAGAGACAATTCTAGATAATATTTTATGCTAGACATTTCTCAGTATTATTTGATTGAAAAAGAAAATATTCCTCTTCGTTTTTCTCAAAGTTTAATTACTATTGTGAGATAATGTTTTTCATATATTTGTTAATATTATGAATAAAATAATTAAATTATTTTTATCCAATAATATACCATATGCTTATAAAATTTTATTATAAAATTTGTATAAACAACTTAATTAGCATAGTCTTACAACCCTCAACCATATGTAGTCCAAGCAGCACTATAAAATTAATTAAAGTACATAACAGCATGGACTGCGATATGCGTTCAAAATGTCGATGTTCATGTGTCCTGCAGTTCACACGATGACGCACAGTTTGCTGCGTTCTTCATCGACCCATGAGCCGAGTGATCCACCGCTTAGAGTTTTATAATATTGGTTTTAAATTTGGTCAAATATGTTTTTATTGAAAGAAATTAAAAATACACCATTTTACTGGCATATATCAATTCCTTCAATAAATGTATTTATATACCTAAAATAAATGCTGCGAAATGTCTTAGTTTTATATAAACAATATATATCAAAGTATTATTTGTAATGGCATTTGTTTGTTAATATATATTGATAATTTTATATAAAACATTAACCTGAAACCAGGTACAACATTGTATATTTTAGGTTGTTGCATTATCCAATGTATGATCATCATCAAATTAGTTGGCCAATACATCTCGCAACGCGTGTATATTATGGTCCATATACACACAAAAGTTTATAATAAATATATAAAATATATTTTATTATATTAATAATTCGATTTGCTTGTTCGAATTTTATGTTTGTTTCTATTTAATTTATTTGTAATAATATTATATTATTACAATATTTCGATTTGCTTGTTCGAAATTTATTTGATCTTTTACTTTTAAGATCATATTTTTGGTATAATTATTATTATAATTATTATGTATATATATATATATATTGGTAATTTGTATTAAATTTGTATTAACAAATTTTTTTATTAACGGTAAGGATATTATACAATAATGATCCTTCCGCAGGTTCACCTACGGAAACCTTGTTACGACTTTTACTTCCTCTAAATAATCAAGTTCGGTCAACTTTTGCGAAACAACCGTAACACACAAGGCGTCACAGTGATCACGTCCGGAGACCTCACTAAATAATTCAATCGGTAGTAGCGACGGGCGGTGTGTACAAAGGGCAGGGACGTAATCAATGCGAGTTAATGACTCACACTTACTGGGAATTCCAAGTTCATGTGAACAGTTTCAGTTCACAATCCCAAGCATGAAAGTGGTTCAGCGGTTTACCCGGACCTCTCGGTCTAGGAAATACACGTTGATACTTTCATTGTAGCGCGCGTGCAGCCCAGGACATCTAAGGGCATCACAGACCTGTTATTGCTCAATCTCATTATTGCTAGACGCAATTTGTCCATTTAAGAAGCTAGTGTCCTTATAATGGGACAAACCAACAGGTACGGCTCCACTTATATAAACACATTCAAACACAATAAACATTTTACTGCCACCATGAATGAAGGCTATATAAGCTTCAACACCATAATCCTGAAGATATCTATTTAATATATTTGAGTCTCGTTCGTTATCGGAATTAACCAGACAAATCACTCCACGAACTAAGAACGGCCATGCACCACCACCCATAGATTCGAGAAAGAGCTATCAATCTGTCTTACACACTTATGTTCGGACCTGGTAAGTTTTCCCGTGTTGAGTCAAATTAAGCCGCAGGCTCCACTCCTGGTGGTGCCCTTCCGTCAATTCCTTTAAGTTTCAGCTTTGCAACCATACTTCCCCCGGAGCCCAAAAGCTTTGGTTTCCCGGGAAGCGACTGAGAGAGCCATAAAAGTAGCTACACCCAATTGCTAGCTGGCATCGTTTATGGTTAGAACTAGGGCGGTATCTGATCGCCTTCGAACCTCTAACTTTCGTTCTTGATTAATGAAAACATCTTTGGCAAATGCTTTCGCTTAAGTTAGTCTTACGACGGTCCAAGAATTTCACCTCTCGCGTCGTAATACTAATGCCCCCAAACTGCTTCTATTAATCATTACCTCTTGATCTGAAAACCAATGAAAGCAGAACAGAGGTCTTATTTCATTATCCCATGCACAGAATATTCAGGCATTTGAAGCCTGCTTTAAGCACTCTAATTTGTTCAAAGTAATTGTACCGGCCCACAATAACACTCGTTTAAGAGCACTAATGCAGGTTTTTAAATAGGAGGAACATATGAAAAAATACAAGTATTTAAACACATATAAGAACTCCACCGGTAATACGCTTACATACATAAAGGTATAGTACTAACCACAATTGTAAGTTGTACTACCCGTATGAAGCACAAGTTCAACTACGAACGTTTTAACCGCAACAACTTTAATATACGCTATTGGAGCTGGAATTACCGCGGCTGCTGGCACCAGACTTGCCCTCCAATTGGTCCTTGTTAAAGGATTTAAAGTGTACTCATTCCAATTACAGGGCCTCGGATATGAGTCCTGTATTGTTATTTTTCGTCACTACCTCCCCGAGCTGGGAGTGGGTAATTTACGCGCCTGCTGCCTTCCTTAGATGTGGTAGCCGTTTCTCAGGCTCCCTCTCCGGAATCGAACCCTGATTCCCCGTTACCCGTTGCAACCATGGTAGTCCTAGATACTACCATCAAAAGTTGATAGGGCAGACATTTGAAAGATCTGTCGTCGGTACAAGACCATACGATCTGCATGTTATCTAGAGTTCAACCAATATAACGATCTTGCGATCGCTTGGTTTTAGCCTAATAAAAGCACATGTCCCATAAGGTTCATGTTTTAATTGCATGTATTAGCTCTAGAATTACCACAGTTATCCAAGTAACTGTTAACGATCTAAGGAACCATAACTGATATAATGAGCCTTTTGCGGTTTCACTTTTAATTCGTGTGTACTTAGACATGCATGGCTTAATCTTTGAGACAAGCATATAACTACTGGCAGGATCAACCAGAATAATGTTTTCGTTCATATTTCATTCATATTTTTTGAATAGAAATTAGTAATATAAATATAATAGATTTTATTTCCATTTTATATGTTCGGTTTTTCTTAAATATTGATTTTAATTCAATATTTTTTTTTTGCTTTGTGAAATAATTCTATTTTAATTCGAATACGGCCATTTTTATATGGCATTCGTATACGTTCTTTAATTTTTACTTGTTTCGCCACTAATATAACAAGTTTATAATTGATGTTCAAGAAAAAGTACAACTTTTTTATAACACAATTTTCAATATATATTGTTCTTTCTATAAGTTTTTATTATATTATATATACATATTTCATTCTAAAATATCATTTTTGTTCAACATACATAATTATTGTATCCACACATGTACAATTTTTGTTTAACCAATATAAATAATGAGTTAAATCATTTGCATTTTGATGATAAATTTAAAATTTATCTTTTCCATATAACTCTCTGGTAATATATGATATAAAACCGAGCGCATATGAAATTATTTTGATCACTAATATTGCAATTATATTTTATTATAATGCTTTTTGTAAACACATTGTACCGGCAAGCGATACTCTGTGCCCAAACGACAGGGGATATAATAATTTAATATAAATTATCATATATACCTGCCACCAAAGATTAACGATAAAAGTCGGAAACAATTTGTTATTCTATATATAATAGAAACTTGACCTCTGTTTCACCTTATTATCATGGGTTTATAATATTAACCGCGTAGCCAAGTCTTAATTTCATTTAAGAAACAAATTTATACGGATAATATTTTGATTTTAATATATGTTGTTCTATTGATAACAAAAGTATATATTATAATATATTTTGTTCAATAGTAGATGGACTACTTACTGTACCATCCTTATTTTTTATTATTATTGATATACATTATATTGACAACAGCATATGATATTCATATGGTTTGTTCAATAATTAATTGGTGGACAACCACTGACCATCCTATAGTAGTTTTTGGCCACGACGTCTAAATATCGAAATTATTTAATTCCGTTTGCCACCCATACGATAGATATTAACTATCTATAATAATAATGTGTACGCATAAAATATTATATGTATATATATAGACCAACAGACAAGCACTTCACCCTATAGTAGTTTTTGGCCACGACGTCTATATATCGGGCATATTTAATTCTCTTTGCCACCCAACCAAAGATATTCACTTTTTTATATAAAGTATTATTTGATCATATTAATATAACCAATTATTTCTGCCATATTCATATAATTTCTTTATGAATTATTTTTTGGTCATATCCATATAATCTATATGCCGTATCCATATAATGAATACGGCATATCCATACAACTAGCCATATTTGTATGTCAATGTATATTTTATTATACATTTTTTTTCTTTATACATATAATATGGTATTTCCATATCGCTATAATTGAATTATATGTATAAGATATCATTTATATATAGCATTGCCAAAATAATATGATAAACATAAATTTTGAACAATACGGCCGGTCGGCGAGCACTGCCTCCCTATATATGTTTTTGGCCACGACGTCTAAATATTGGGTATTTTTCGTACTGCGGCCCCGGTGTATGTAAATTGGGCATATTTCGTACTGATGCCAACATATCTATATGACTCATTATTTTCTTCCATATCAATATAACTTCTTTTATTTCCATATTCAAGTAATTTCTTTATTTGCCATATCAATATAAAATATTTTTTGGTCATATTTATATAATCTATATGCCGTATCCATATAATGAATACGGCATATCCATACAACTAGCCATATTTGTATGTCAATGTATATTTTATTATACATTTTTTTTCTTTATACATATAATATGGTATTTCCATATCGCTATAATTGAATTATATGTATAAGATATCATTTATATATAGCATTGCCAAAATAATATGATAAACATAAATTTTGAACAATACGGCCGGTCGGCGAGCACTGCCTCCCTATATATGTTTTTGGCCACGACGTCTAAATATTGGGTATTTTTCGTACTGCGGCCCCGGTGTATGTAAATTGGGCATATTTCGTACTGATGCCAACATATCTATATGACTCATTATTTTCTTCCATATCAATATAACTTCTTTTATTTCCATATTCAAGTAATTTCTTTATTTGCCATATCAATATAAAATATTTTTTGGTCATATTTATATAATCTATATGCCGTATCCATATAATGAATACGGCATATCCATACAACTAGCCATATTTGTATGTCAATGTATATTTTATTATACATTTTTTTTCTTTATACATATAATATGGTATTTCCATATCGCTATAATTGAATTATATGTATAAGATATCATTTATATATAGCATTGCCAAAATAATATGATAAACATAAATTTTGAACAATACGGCCGGTCGGCGAGCACTGCCTCCCTATATATGTTTTTGGCCACGACGTCTAAATATTGGGTATTTTTCGTACTGCGGCCCCGGTGTATGTAAATTGGGCATATTTCGTACTGATGCCAACATATCTATATGACTCATTATTTTCTTCCATATCAATATAACTTCTTTTATTTCCATATTCAAGTAATTTCTTTATTTGCCATATCAATATAAAATATTTTTTGGTCATATTTATATAATCTATATGCCGTATCCATATAATGAATACGGCATATCCATACAACTAGCCATATTTGTATGTCAATGTATATTTTATTATACATTTTTTTTCTTTATACATATAATATGGTATTTCCATATCGCTATAATTGAATTATATGTATAAGATATCATTTATATATAGCATTGCCAAAATAATATGATAAACATAAATTTTGAACAATACGGCCGGTCGGCGAGCACTGCCTCCCTATATATGTTTTTGGCCACGACGTCTAAATATTGGGTATTTTTCGTACTGCGGCCCCGGTGTATGTAAATTGGGCATATTTCGTACTGATGCCAACATATCTATATGACTCATTATTTTCTTCCATATCAATATAACTTCTTTTATTTCCATATTCAAGTAATTTCTTTATTTGCCATATCAATATAAAATATTTTTTGGTCATATTTATATAATCTATATGCCGTATCCATATAATGAATACGGCATATCCATACAACTAGCCATATTTGTATGTCAATGTATATTTTATTATACATTTTTTTTCTTTATACATATAATATGGTATTTCCATATCGCTATAATTGAATTATATGTATAAGATATCATTTATATATAGCATTGCCAAAATAATATGAAAAACATAAATTTTGAACAATACAACCGGTCGGCGAGCACTGCCTCCCTATATATGTTTTTGGCCACGACGTCTAAATATTGGGTATTTATCGTACTGCGGCTCCGGTGTATGTAAATTGGGCATATTTCGTACTGATGCCACCATATCCATATAACTTATTTTTTGTTCTATATCTATATAATTAATTTTTTTCCATACCTATAACTATTAAACTAATTTTTTTCCATATCCATACTTGAACTTATTATTTTTCCCATATCCATATAACTCGTTTTTTCCATATCCACACTAGAATTTAGTATTTATCCCATATCCATATAAATCATTATTTACCATATCAATATAAATAATATTTTTCCATATTCATACTAGAACTTATTATTTCTTTAATATTCATATAACTCAATATTTTTTCATATCCATACTAGAACTTATTCTTTTTCCCATATCCATACTAGAACTTATAAATTTTCCCATATTCATATAACTAATTTTTTTCATATCCATACTAGAACATTATATTTTTGCCATATCTATATAACTCATTTTATTCCATATCCATACTAGAACTTATTATTTCTTTAATATCCATATAACTTAATATTTTTCCATATCCATACCAGAACTTTTTATTTTTCCCATATCCATAGAACTAATTTTTTTCATATCCATACTAGAACCTAATTTTCTTCCTATATCCATATAACTTATTATTTACTATTACAATATAATTAATTTTTTCCATATCCATACTAGAGCTTATTATCTCTTCAATATCCATAAAACTCAATATTTTTTCATATCCATACTAGAACTGATTATTTTTCCCATATCCATACTAGAACTCAGTATTCTTCCCATATCCATACTACAACTTAGTATTTTTCCCATATGCATATAACTCATTATTTAGCATATCAATATAACTAATTTTTTTCCATATCCATACTAGAACTTATTATTTCCTTAATATCCATATAACTCAATATTTTTTTATATCCATACTAGAACTTATTATTTTTCCCATATCCATACTAGAACTTATAAATTTTCCCATATTCATATAACTAATTTTTTTCATATCCATACTAGAACATTAAATTTTTTGCCATATCTATATAACTCATTTTATTCCATATCCATACTAGAACTTATTATTTCTTTAATATCCATATAACTCAATATTTTTTCATATCCATACTAGAACTTATCATTTTTCCCATATTCATATAACTCATTTTTCCATATCCATACTAGAACTCTGTATTCTTTTCCATATCCATATAACTCATTTTTTTTTTCATATCCATACTAGAACTTATTATTTTTCCCATATCCACATAACTCATTTTTTTCATATCCATACTAGAACTTGTTATTTTTCCCATATCCATATAACTCATTTTTTTTCATATCCATACTAGAACTTAATATTATTTTCATATCCATATAACTCATGTTTGGACTTGGAATATTTTTATACACGTCACTAATAGGATGACGATTCAGTTGGCTACCTTAAGAGGTACATATACTTGCATATGTCTCTTACTTGTATGTTCGGACTTAGAATATTTTTATACACGTCACTAATAGGATGACGATTCAGTTGGCTACCTTAAGAGGTACATATACTTGCATATGTCTCTTATTTGCATGTTCGGACTTAGAATATTTTTATACGCGTCACTAATAGGATGACGATTCAGTTGGCTACCTTAAGAGGTACATATACTTGCATATGTCTCTTACTTGTATGTTCGGACTTAGAATATTTTTATACACGTCACTAATAGGATGACGATTCAGTTGGCTACCTTAAGAGGTACATATACTTGCATATGTCTCTTACTTGTATGTTCGGACTTAGAATATTTTTATACACGTCACTAATAGGATGACGATTCAGTTGGCTACCTTAAGAGGTACATATACTTGCATATGTCTCTTACTTGTATGTTCGGACTTAGAATATTTGTATACACGTCACTAATAGGATGACGATTCAGTTGGCTACCTTAAGAAGTACATATACTTGCATATGTCTCTTATTTGCATGTTCGGACTTAGAATATTTTTATACGCGTCACTAATAGGATGACGATACATATGGCTACCATTGTTAAATATATTTAAATAAAATTTATTTAAATATAATTATTATTTTATATATATATATTTTATATATATATATATTCTGACTTAAAAAAGCCAAACAAAATAAACACAATTAAATTTATGTTTATTATCGAATCATCAAGCAAAGGATAAGCTTCAGTGGATCGCAGTATGGCAGCTGCTCAACCACTTACAACACCTTGCCTGTTACAAAAGTCGTTTACAATTGATTCTAGGCTTTGTCATTGTATTAAATAATGCTTTTATATGTAACTAGCGCGGCATCAGGTGATCGAAGATCCTCCCAATTTACTATGTTACAAATTACATTGGCATCACATCCATTGTCGTTTATAAAGTAAATTATAAACTTTAAATGGTTTAGAAGCCATACAATGCAAATTGCCCCTTATTTATCATTGCAGTCCAGCACGGATACGACCTTAGAGGCGTTCAGGCATAATCCAACGGACGTAGCGTCATACCACTGTTCGCTCGAACAAGTATTGTGCCATTGGTCCGTACCTGCGGTTCCTCTCGTACTACGCAGGAATGCTGTCGCAACAACGTTTTGTCATTAGTAGGGTAAAACTAACCTGTCTCACGACGGTCTAAACCCAGCTCACGTTCCCTTGCATGGGTGAACAATCCAACGCTTGGTGAATTTTGCTTCACAATGATAGGAAGAGCCGACATCGAAGGATCAAAAAGCGACGTCGCTATGAACGCTTGGCCGCCACAAGCCAGTTATCCCTATGGTAACTTTTCTGACACCTCTTGTTAAAAACTCTTTAAACCAAAAGGATCGATAGGCCGAGCTTTTGCTGTCCCTGTGTGTACTGAACACCGAGATCAAGTCAGCATTTGCCCTTTTGCTCTATGTGTGGTTTCTGTCCGCACTGAGCTGGCCTTGGGACACCTCCGTTATTATTTGAGAGATGTACCGCCCCAGTCAAACTCCCTACCTGGCAATGTCCTTGAATTGGATCATACCTGAGTAATTGGAGTTATACCAAATTTTCAAATCAAAAATACATAAATGCACCGTTTTATTAAAGAATTTGTTTGCGATTATATAACAAACTCGTGATACTTTGATCAAGAAGCTTGCATCAAAACCCAATACCATAAGATATAATAAATATATCCGTATAATGGCTAGGAAATGATACACGTTCCATTTAATCAAGTAAGTAAGGAAACAATAAGAGTAGTGGTATTTCATTGACGATACCAAACCGAAGTCTAATATCTCCCACTTATTCTACACCTCTTATGTCTCCTTACACTGCCAGATTAGAGTCAAGCTCAAAAGGGTCTTCTTTCCCCGCTAATTATTCCAAGCCCGTTCCCTTGGCTGTGGTTTCGCTAGATAGTAGATAGGGACAGTAGGAATCTCGTTAATCCATTCATGCGCGTCACTAATTAGATGACGAGGCATTTGGCTACCTTAAGAGAGTCATAGTTACTCCCGCCGTTGACCCGCGCTTACTTGAATTTCTTCACTTTGACATTCAGAGCACTGGGCAGAAATCACATTGTGTCAACACCCGCTAGGGCCATCACAATGCTTTGTTTTAATTAGACAGTCGGATTCCCCAAGTCCGTGCCAGTTCTGAATTGATTGTTAATTGATAATCGTTATAATTAATAAGAACTAATTGGTTTGACCCAATTAGTATTCTTAAAAATTTTAGCAAGAAAGTTCCACAATTGGCTACGTAACTAACTATCCGGGGAACAAGTAACTAACATAAATGCTAGAAACTCTATTTACCCAGAACGAGCACATAAACCATGTTATTGTTTCCCAATCAAGCCCGACTATCTCAATCTTCAGAGCCAATCCTTATCCCGAAGTTACGGATCTAATTTGCCGACTTCCCTTACCTACATTATTCTATCGACTAGAGACTCTTCACCTTGGAGACCAGCTGCGGATATTGGTACGGCCTGTTGAGAAGTTTGCGTGTCCCCACCATAAATTTTCAAGGTCCGAGGAGAAAATATCGACACAACAGTATATGTCATGCTCTTCTAGCCCATCTACCATATCTCTCTGCGAAAGACTTCCATGGTAGTACGGCTATAAAACAGAAAAGAAAACTCTTCCGATATCTCTCGACGGCTTCTTTATGGTCGTTCCTGTTGCCAGGATGAGCACGAGGCCCATATTTAATAACAAACGGATACTCAACAGGTTACGGAATTGGAACCGTATTCCCTTTCGTTCAAAATTATTCAAGTATATTATATTAGCTTGATTTGTATATATTGCGTTTTTGGTTTTACTTGAAAATTTTCGGCTTTCGCCTTGAACTTAGGACCGACTAACTCGTGATCAACCACTGTTCACACGAAACCCTTCTCCACTTCAGTCCTCCAAGGTCTCATTCGATTATTTGCTACTACCACCAAGATCTGTACCAATGGCAGCTCCATGCAGGCTTACGCCAAACACTTCTACGCATACCATTGTACCTTCCTACTCACTAAAGTTTCAAAATTTATATCACAAGTAATATAAATCATCTACTTTAGCGGTAATGTATAGGTATACAACTTAAGCGCCATCCATTTTAAGGGCTAGTTGCTTCGGCAGGTGAGTTGTTACACACTCCTTAGCGGATTTCGACTTCCATGATCACCGTCCTGCTGTTTTAAGCAACCAACGCCTTTCATGGTATCTGCATGAGTTGTTAATTTGGGCACCGTAACATTACGTTTGGTTCATCCCACAGCGCCAGTTCTGCTTACCAAAAGTGGCCCACTGGGCACATTATATCATAACCTTAAACTTCATATCAAGAAAGTTAAGGTTCTTACCCATTTAAAGTTTGAGAATAGGTTAAGATCGTTTCGACCCTAAGGCCTCTAATCATTCGCTTTACCAGATAAGATTATTTTATATAATATTAAAATGCACCAGCTATCCTGAGGGAAACTTCGGAAGGAACCAGCTACTAGATGGTTCGATTGGTCTTTCGCCCCTATACTCAATTCTGACAATCGATTTGCACGTCAGAACTGTTTCGGTCTTCCATCAGGGTTTCCCCTGACTTCAACCTGATCAAGTATAGTTCACCATCTTTCGGGTCACAGCATATATGCTCAAGGTACGTTCCAGTTAGAGGCATAAATAATATAAATATCATTATACATAACTATATAGAACGCCCCGGGATTGTGTTAATTAGCTATAAATAGTTAAAAAACTAATCCCATTATTAGTCAAGTTAATTACGCTATTAGGTTTATATCCCAATAACTTGCACATATGTTAGACTCCTTGGTCCGTGTTTCAAGACGGGTCCCGAAGGTATCCTGAATCTTTCGCATTGTTAATCCTACAAGTGCATATAATAAACACAAAAATCAATGATAATCATGCCATTATATAATTCCGAAAAATTAACGCACTGTATTCATATAAATCTATCAGCACTTTATCAAATTAATAACATTTATTCTGTGTTAAAATGCAAGCAATTTAATTTGAATAAACTATAAGTTATATTTTATGATAAATTTGGTATGCTAATAGATTACAATGTCCTTATATGGAAAAAATGCACACTATTATCATAATATTGTTTAAATATTACAATTTTAATGATGAATTTTCCATAACGGATATTCAGGTTCATCGGGCTTAACCTCTAAGCAGTTTCACGTACTGTTTAACTCTCTATTCAGAGTTCTTTTCAACTTTCCCTCACGGTACTTGTTTACTATCGGTCTCATGGTTATATTTAGTTTTAGATGGAGTTTACCACCCACTTAGTGCTGCACTATCAAGCAACACGACTCTTTGGAAACATCATCTAGTAATCATTAACGTTATACGGGCCTGGCACCCTCTATGGGTAAATGGCCTCATTTAAGAAGGACTTAAATCGTTAATTTCTCATACTAGAATATTGACGCTCCATACACTGCATCTCACATTTGCCATATAGACAAAGTGACTTAGTGCTGAACTGATTTCTTTTCGCTCGCCGCTACTAAGAAAATCCTTGTTAGTTTCTTTTCCTCCCCTAATTAATATGCTTAAATTCAGGGGGTAGTCCCATATGAGTTGAGGTTGTATATAACTTTTATTTGCAATTAATTCTTTATATATAATGATAAAACATTTTATTAAATTCGTTTAAAGCTGACGTATATATATATTAATGGCATTTATTTGTAACGAATTAACGAAGAATAATAATATTGTCAACGTTTTTCATATTTCAAATCATTAATAAGAGACAATTCTAGATAATATTTTATGCTAGACATTTCTCAGTATTATTTGATTGAAAAAGAAAATATTCCTCTTCGTTTTTCTCAAAGTTTAATTACTATTGTGAGATAATGTTTTTCATATATTTGTTAATATTATGAATAAAATAATTAAATTATTTTTATCCAATAATATACCATATGCTTATAAAATTTTATTATAAAATTTGTATAAACAACTTAATTAGCATAGTCTTACAACCCTCAACCATATGTAGTCCAAGCAGCACTATAAAATTAATTAAAGTACATAACAGCATGGACTGCGATATGCGTTCAAAATGTCGATGTTCATGTGTCCTGCAGTTCACACGATGACGCACAGTTTGCTGCGTTCTTCATCGACCCATGAGCCGAGTGATCCACCGCTTAGAGTTTTATAATATTGGTTTTAAATTTGGTCAAATATGTTTTTATTGAAAGAAATTAAAAATACACCATTTTACTGGCATATATCAATTCCTTCAATAAATGTATTTATATACCTAAAATAAATGCTGCGAAATGTCTTAGTTTTATATAAACAATATATATCAAAGTATTATTTGTAATGGCATTTGTTTGTTAATATATATTGATAATTTTATATAAAACATTAACCTGAAACCAGGTACAACATTGTATATTTTAGGTTGTTGCATTATCCAATGTATGATCATCATCAAATTAGTTGGCCAATACATCTCGCAACGCGTGTATATTATGGTCCATATACACACAAAAGTTTATAATAAATATATAAAATATATTTTATTATATTAATAATTCGATTTGCTTGTTCGAATTTTATGTTTGTTTCTATTTAATTTATTTGTAATAATATTATATTATTACAATATTTCGATTTGCTTGTTCGAAATTTATTTGATCTTTTACTTTTAAGATCATATTTTTGGTATAATTATTATTATAATTATTATGTATATATATATATATATTGGTAATTTGTATTAAATTTGTATTAACAAATTTTTTTATTAACGGTAAGGATATTATACAATAATGATCCTTCCGCAGGTTCACCTACGGAAACCTTGTTACGACTTTTACTTCCTCTAAATAATCAAGTTCGGTCAACTTTTGCGAAACAACCGTAACACACAAGGCGTCACAGTGATCACGTCCGGAGACCTCACTAAATAATTCAATCGGTAGTAGCGACGGGCGGTGTGTACAAAGGGCAGGGACGTAATCAATGCGAGTTAATGACTCACACTTACTGGGAATTCCAAGTTCATGTGAACAGTTTCAGTTCACAATCCCAAGCATGAAAGTGGTTCAGCGGTTTACCCGGACCTCTCGGTCTAGGAAATACACGTTGATACTTTCATTGTAGCGCGCGTGCAGCCCAGGACATCTAAGGGCATCACAGACCTGTTATTGCTCAATCTCATTATTGCTAGACGCAATTTGTCCATTTAAGAAGCTAGTGTCCTTATAATGGGACAAACCAACAGGTACGGCTCCACTTATATAAACACATTCAAACACAATAAACATTTTACTGCCACCATGAATGAAGGCTATATAAGCTTCAACACCATAATCCTGAAGATATCTATTTAATATATTTGAGTCTCGTTCGTTATCGGAATTAACCAGACAAATCACTCCACGAACTAAGAACGGCCATGCACCACCACCCATAGATTCGAGAAAGAGCTATCAATCTGTCTTACACACTTATGTTCGGACCTGGTAAGTTTTCCCGTGTTGAGTCAAATTAAGCCGCAGGCTCCACTCCTGGTGGTGCCCTTCCGTCAATTCCTTTAAGTTTCAGCTTTGCAACCATACTTCCCCCGGAGCCCAAAAGCTTTGGTTTCCCGGGAAGCGACTGAGAGAGCCATAAAAGTAGCTACACCCAATTGCTAGCTGGCATCGTTTATGGTTAGAACTAGGGCGGTATCTGATCGCCTTCGAACCTCTAACTTTCGTTCTTGATTAATGAAAACATCTTTGGCAAATGCTTTCGCTTAAGTTAGTCTTACGACGGTCCAAGAATTTCACCTCTCGCGTCGTAATACTAATGCCCCCAAACTGCTTCTATTAATCATTACCTCTTGATCTGAAAACCAATGAAAGCAGAACAGAGGTCTTATTTCATTATCCCATGCACAGAATATTCAGGCATTTGAAGCCTGCTTTAAGCACTCTAATTTGTTCAAAGTAATTGTACCGGCCCACAATAACACTCGTTTAAGAGCACTAATGCAGGTTTTTAAATAGGAGGAACATATGAAAAAATACAAGTATTTAAACACATATAAGAACTCCACCGGTAATACGCTTACATACATAAAGGTATAGTACTAACCACAATTGTAAGTTGTACTACCCGTATGAAGCACAAGTTCAACTACGAACGTTTTAACCGCAACAACTTTAATATACGCTATTGGAGCTGGAATTACCGCGGCTGCTGGCACCAGACTTGCCCTCCAATTGGTCCTTGTTAAAGGATTTAAAGTGTACTCATTCCAATTACAGGGCCTCGGATATGAGTCCTGTATTGTTATTTTTCGTCACTACCTCCCCGAGCTGGGAGTGGGTAATTTACGCGCCTGCTGCCTTCCTTAGATGTGGTAGCCGTTTCTCAGGCTCCCTCTCCGGAATCGAACCCTGATTCCCCGTTACCCGTTGCAACCATGGTAGTCCTAGATACTACCATCAAAAGTTGATAGGGCAGACATTTGAAAGATCTGTCGTCGGTACAAGACCATACGATCTGCATGTTATCTAGAGTTCAACCAATATAACGATCTTGCGATCGCTTGGTTTTAGCCTAATAAAAGCACATGTCCCATAAGGTTCATGTTTTAATTGCATGTATTAGCTCTAGAATTACCACAGTTATCCAAGTAACTGTTAACGATCTAAGGAACCATAACTGATATAATGAGCCTTTTGCGGTTTCACTTTTAATTCGTGTGTACTTAGACATGCATGGCTTAATCTTTGAGACAAGCATATAACTACTGGCAGGATCAACCAGAATAATGTTTTCGTTCATATTTCATTCATATTTTTTGAATAGAAATTAGTAATATAAATATAATAGATTTTATTTCCATTTTATATGTTCGGTTTTTCTTAAATATTGATTTTAATTCAATATTTTTTTTTTGCTTTGTGAAATAATTCTATTTTAATTCGAATACGGCCATTTTTATATGGCATTCGTATACGTTCTTTAATTTTTACTTGTTTCGCCACTAATATAACAAGTTTATAATTGATGTTAAAGAAAAAGTACAACTTTTTTATAACACAATTTTCAATATATATTGTTCTTTCTATAAGTTTTTATTATATTATATATACATATTTCATTCTAAAATATCATTTTTGTTCAACATACATAATTATTGTATCCACACATGTACAATTTTTGTTTAACCAATATAAATATTGAGTTAAATCATTTGCATTTTGATGATAAATTTAAAATTTATCTTTTCCATATAACTCTCTGGTAATATATGATATAAAACCGAGCGCATATGAAATTATTTTGATCACTAATATTGCAATTATATTTTATTATAATGCTTTTTGTAAACACATTGTACCGGCAAGCGATACTCTGTGCCCAAACGACAGGGGATATAATAATTTAATATAAATTATCATATATACCTGCCACCAAAGATTAACGATAAAAGTCGGAAACAATTTGTTATTCTATATATAATAGAAACTTGACCTCTGTTTCACCTTATTATCATGGGTTTATAATATTAACCGCGTAGCCAAGTCTTAATTTCATTTAAGAAACAAATTTATACGGATAATATTTTGATTTTAATATATGTTGTTCTATTGATAACAAAAGTATATATTATAATATATTTTGTTCAATAGTAGATGGACTACTTACTGTACCATCCTTATTTTTTATTATTATTGATATACATTATATTGACAACAGCATATGATATTCATATGGTTTGTTCAATAATTAATTGGTGGACAACCACTGACCATCCTATAGTAGTTTTTGGCCACGACGTCTAAATATCGAAATTATTTAATTCCGTTTGCCACCCATACGATAGATATTAACTATCTATAATAATAATGTGTACGCATAAAATATTATATGTATATATATAGACCAACAGACAAGCACTTCACCCTATAGTAGTTTTTGGCCACGACGTCTATATATCGGGCATATTTAATTCTCTTTGCCACCCAACCAAAGATATTCACTTTTTTATATAAAGTATTATTTGATCATATTAATATAACCAATTATTTCTGCCATATTCATATAATTTCTTTATGAATTATTTTTTGGTCATATCCATATAATCTATATGCCGTATCCATATAATGAATACGGCATATCCATACAACTAGCCATATTTGTATGTCAATGTATATTTTATTATACATTTTTTTTCTTTATACATATAATATGGTATTTCCATATCGCTATAATTGAATTATATGTATAAGATATCATTTATATATAGCATTGCCAAAATAATATGATAAACATAAATTTTGAACAATACGGCCGGTCGGCGAGCACTGCCTCCCTATATATGTTTTTGGCCACGACGTCTAAATATTGGGTATTTTTCGTACTGCGGCCCCGGTGTATGTAAATTGGGCATATTTCGTACTGATGCCAACATATCTATATGACTCATTATTTTCTTCCATATCAATATAACTTCTTTTATTTCCATATTCAAGTAATTTCTTTATTTGCCATATCAATATAAAATATTTTTTGGTCATATTTATATAATCTATATGCCGTATCCATATAATGAATACGGCATATCCATACAACTAGCCATATTTGTATGTCAATGTATATTTTATTATACATTTTTTTTCTTTATACATATAATATGGTATTTCCATATCGCTATAATTGAATTATATGTATAAGATATCATTTATATATAGCATTGCCAAAATAATATGATAAACATAAATTTTGAACAATACGGCCGGTCGGCGAGCACTGCCTCCCTATATATGTTTTTGGCCACGACGTCTAAATATTGGGTATTTTTCGTACTGCGGCCCCGGTGTATGTAAATTGGGCATATTTCGTACTGATGCCAACATATCTATATGACTCATTATTTTCTTCCATATCAATATAACTTCTTTTATTTCCATATTCAAGTAATTTCTTTATTTGCCATATCAATATAAAATATTTTTTGGTCATATTTATATAATCTATATGCCGTATCCATATAATGAATACGGCATATCCATACAACTAGCCATATTTGTATGTCAATGTATATTTTATTATACATTTTTTTTCTTTATACATATAATATGGTATTTCCATATCGCTATAATTGAATTATATGTATAAGATATCATTTATATATAGCATTGCCAAAATAATATGATAAACATAAATTTTGAACAATACGGCCGGTCGGCGAGCACTGCCTCCCTATATATGTTTTTGGCCACGACGTCTAAATATTGGGTATTTTTCGTACTGCGGCCCCGGTGTATGTAAATTGGGCATATTTCGTACTGATGCCAACATATCTATATGACTCATTATTTTCTTCCATATCAATATAACTTCTTTTATTTCCATATTCAAGTAATTTCTTTATTTGCCATATCAATATAAAATATTTTTTGGTCATATTTATATAATCTATATGCCGTATCCATATAATGAATACGGCATATCCATACAACTAGCCATATTTGTATGTCAATGTATATTTTATTATACATTTTTTTTCTTTATACATATAATATGGTATTTCCATATCGCTATAATTGAATTATATGTATAAGATATCATTTATATATAGCATTGCCAAAATAATATGATAAACATAAATTTTGAACAATACGCCGGTCGGCGAGCACTGCCTCCCTATATATGTTTTTGGCCACGACGTCTAAATATTGGGTATTTATCGTACTGCGGCTCCGGTGTATGTAAATTGGGCATATTTCGTACTGATGCCACCATATCCATATAACTTATTTTTTGTTCTTATATCTATATAATTAATTTTTTTCCATACCTATAACTATTAAACTAATTTTTTCCCATATCCATACTTGAAACTTATATTGTTCCCATATCCATATAACTCGTTTTTCCATATCACAACTAGAAAATTTAGTATTTATCCCAATCCATATAAATCATTATTTACACATATCAATATAAAATAATATTTTTCCATATTCATACTAGAACTTATTATCTTTAATAATTAATATAACTCAATAATTTTTTTCATATCCATACTAGAACTTATTCTTTTTCCCATATCCATACTAGAACTTATAAATTTTCCCATATTATATAAATAATTTTTTTCATATCCATACTAGAACATTATATTTTGCCATATCTATATAACTCATTTTATTCCATATCCATACTAGAACTTATTATTTCTTTAATATCCATATAACTTAATATTTTTCCATATCCATACCAGAACTTTTATTTTTCCATATCCATAGAACAATTTTTTTCATATCCATACTATAACCTATTTTCTTCCATATCCATATAACTTATTATTTACTATTACAATATAATTATTTTTCCATATCCATACTAGAGCTTATTATCTCTTCAATATCCATATAAAACTCAATATTTTTTCATATCCATACTAGAACTGATTATTTTTCCCATATCCATACTAGAACTCAGTATCTTCCCATATCCATATACAACTTAGTATTTTTCCCATATGCATATAACTCATTATTTAGCATATCAATATAACTAATTTTTTTCCATATCCATACTAGAACTTATTATTTCTTTAATATCCATATAAACTCAATATTTTTTTATATCCATACTAGAAACTTATTATTTTTCCCATATCCATACTAGAACTTATAAATTTCCCATATTCATATAACTAATTTTTTTCATATCCATACTAGAACATTAAATTTTTTGCCATATCTATATAACTCATTTTATTCCATATCCATACTAGAACTTATTATTTTTTCTTTAATATCCATATAACTAATATTTTTCATATCCATACTAGAACTTATATTTTTCCCATATCATATAACTCATTTTTCCATATCCATACTAGAAATATGTATTCTTTTCCATATCCATATAACTCATTTTTTTTTTCATATCCATACTAGAACTATTATTTTTTCCCATATCCACATAAACTCATTTTTTTCATATCCATACTAGAACTTGTTATTTTCCCATATCCATATAACTCATTTTTTTCATATCCATACTAGAACTTAAATTATTTTCATATCCATTATACACTCATGTTGGCATTCGAATATTTTTATACACGTCACTAATAGGATGACGATTCAGTTGGCTACCTTAAGAGGTACATATACTGCATATGTCTCTTACTTGTATGTTCGGACTTAGAAATATTTTTATACACGTCACTAATAGGATGACGATTCAGTTGGCTACCTTAGAGGTACATATTACTTGCATATGTCTCTTATTTGCATAGTTCGGACTTAGAATATTTTTATACGCGTCACTAATAGGATGACGATTCAGTTGGCTACCTTAAGAGGTACATATACTTGCATATGTCTCTTATTTGCATGTTCGGACTTAGAATATTTTTATACGCGTCACTAATAGGATGACGATTCAGTTGGCTACCTTAAGAGGTACATATACTTGCATATGTCTCTTACTTGTATGTTCGGACTTAGAATATTTTTATACACGTCACTAATAGGATGACGATTCAGTTGGCTACCTTAAGAGGTACATATACTTGCATATGTCTCTTACTTGTGTTCGGACTTAGAATATTTGTATACACGTCACTAATAGGATGACGATTCAGTTGGCTACCTTAAGAAGTACATATACTTGCATATGTCTCTTATTTGCATGTTCGGACTTAGAATATTTTTATACGCGTCACTAATAGGATGACGATACATATGGCTACATTGTTAAATATATTTAATAAAATTTTTAATATAATTATTATTTTATATATATATATTTTATATATACTATATATTCTGACTTAAAAAAGCCAAAAAAATAAACACAATTAAATTTATGTTTATTATCGAATCATCAAGCAAAGGATAAGCTTCAGTGGATCGCAGTATGGCAGCTGCTCAACCACTAACAACACCTTGCCTGTTACAAAAGTCGTTTACAATTGATTCTAGGCTTTGTCATTGTATTAAATAATGCTTTTATATGTAACTAGCGCGGCATCAGGTGATCGAAGATCCTCCCAATTTACTATGTTACAAATTACATTGGCATCACATCCATGTCGTTTATAAAGTAAATTATAAACTTTAAATGGTTTAGAAGCCATACAATGCAATTGCCCCGATTTATCATTGCAGTCCAGCACGGATACGACCTTAGAGGCGTTCAGGCATAAATCCAACGGACGTAGCGTCATACCACTGTTCGCTCGGAACAAAGTTTATTGTGCCATTGGTCCGTACCTGCGGTTCCTCTCGTACTACGCAGGAATGCTGTCGCAACAACGTTTTGCATTAGTAGGGTAAAACTAACCTGTCTCACGACGGTCTAAACCCAGCTCACGTTCCCTTGCATGGGTAGAACAATCCAACGCTTGGTGAATTTTGCTTCACAAATGATAGGAAGAGCCGACATCGAAGGATCAAAAAG
>NW_027221673.1:0-32275 GCF_030179915.1 Drosophila takahashii
CCCACAGCGCCAGTTCTGCTTACCAAAAGTGGCCCACTGGGCACATTATATCATAACCTTAAACTTCATATCAAGAAGTTAAGGTTCTTACCCATTTAAAGTTTGAGAATAGGTTAAGATCGTTTCGACCCTAAGGCCTCTAATCATTCGCTTTACCAGATAAGATTATTTTATATAATATTAAAATGCACCAGCTATCCTGAGGGAAACTTCGGAAGGAACCAGCTACTAGATGGTTCGATTGGTCTTTCGCCCCATACTCAATTCTGACAATCGATTTGCACGTCAGAACTGTTTCGGTCTTCCATCAGGGTTTCCCCTGACTTCAACCTGATCAAGTATAGTTCACCATCTTTCGGGTCACAGCATATATGCTCAAGGTACGTTCCAGTTAGAGGCATAAATAATATAAATATCATTATACATAACTATATAGAACGCCCCGGGATTGTGTTAATTAGCTATAAATAGTTAAAAAACTAATCCCATTATTAGTCAAGTTAATTACGCTATTAGGTTTATATCCCAATAACTTGCACATATGTTAGACTCCTTGGTCCGTGTTTCAAGACGGGTCCCGAAGGTATCCTGAATCTTTCGCATTGTTAATCCTACAAGTGCATATAATAAACACAAAAATCAATGATAATCATGCCATTATATAATTCCGAAAAATTAACGCACTGTATTCATATAAATCTATCAGCACTTTATCAATTAATAACATTTATTCTGTGTTAAATGCAAGCAATTTAATTTGAATAAACTATAAGTTATATTTTATGATAAATTTGGTATGCTAATAGATTACAATGTCCTTATATGGAAAAAATGCACACTATTATCATAATATTGTTTAAATATTACAATTTTAATGATGAATTTTCCATAACGGATATTCAGGTTCATCGGGCTTAACCTCTAAGCAGTTTCACGTACTGTTTAACTCTCTATTCAGAGTTCTTTTCAACTTTCCCTCACGGTACTTGTTTACTATCGGTCTCATGGTTATATTTAGTTTTAGATGGAGTTTACCACCCACTTAGTGCTGCACTATCAAGCAACACGACTCTTTGGAAACATCATCTAGTAATCATTAACGTTATACGGGCCTGGCACCCTCTATGGGTAAATGGCCTCATTTAAGAAGGACTTAAATCGTTAATTTCTCATACTAGAATATTGACGCTCCATACACTGCATCTCACATTTGCCATATAGACAAAGTGACTTAGTGCTGAACTGATTTCTTTTCGCTCGCCGCTACTAAGAAAATCCTTGTTAGTTTCTTTTCCTCCCCTAATTAATATGCTTAAATTCAGGGGTAGTCCCATATGAGTTGAGGTTGTATATAACTTTTATTTGCAATTAATTCTTTATATATAATGATAAAACATTTTCTTAAATTCGTTTAAAGCTGACGTATATATATATTAATGGCATTTATTTGTAACGAATTAACGAAGAATAATAATATTGTCAACGTTTTTCATATTTCAAATCATTAATAAGAGACAATTCTAGATAATATTTTATGCTAGACATTTCTCAGTATTATTTGATTGAAAAAGAAAATATTCCTCTTCGTTTTTCTCAAAGTTTAATTACTATTGTGAGATAATGTTTTTCATATATTTGTTAATATTATGAATAAAATAAATAAATTATTTTTATCCAATAATATACCATATGCTTATAAAATTTTATTATAAAATTTGTATAAACAACTTAATTAGCATAGTCTTACAACCCTCAACCATATGTAGTCCAAGCAGCACTATAAAATTAATTAAAGTACATAACAGCATGGACTGCGATATGCGTTCAAAATGTCGATGTTCATGTGTCCTGCAGTTCACACGATGACGCACAGTTTGCTGCGTTCTTCATCGACCCATGAGCCGAGTGATCCACCGCTTAGAGTTTTATAATATTGGTTTTAAATTTGGTCAAATATGTTTTTATTGAAAGAAATTAAAAATACACCATTTTACTGGCATATATCAATTCCTTCAATAAATGTATTTATATACCTAAAATAAATGCTGCGAAATGTCTTAGTTTTATATAAACAATATATATCAAAGTATTATTTGTAATGGCATTTGTTTGTTAATATATATTGATAATTTTATATAAAACATTAACCTGAAACCAGGTACAACATTGTATATTTTAGGTTGTTGCATTATCCAATGTATGATCATCATCAAATTAGTTGGCCAATACATCTCGCAACGCGTGTATATTATGGTCCATATACACACAAAAGTTTATAATAAATATATAAAATATATTTTATTATATTAATAATTCGATTTGCTTGTTCGAATTTTATGTTTGTTTCTATTTAATTTATTTGTAATAATATTATATTATTACAATATTTCGATTTGCTTGTTCGAAATTTATTTGATCTTTTACTTTTAAGATCATATTTTTGGTATAATTATTATTATAATTATTATGTATATATAATATATATTTGGTAATTTGTATTAAATTTGTATTAACAAATTTTTTTATTAACGGTAAGGATATTATACAATAATGATCCTTCCGCAGGTTCACCTACGGAAACCTTGTTACGACTTTTACTTCCTCTAAATAATCAAGTTCGGTCAACTTTTGCGAAACAACCGTAACACACAAGGCGTCACAGTGATCACGTCCGGAGACCTCACTAAATAATTCAATCGGTAGTAGCGACGGGCGGTGTGTACAAAGGGCAGGGACGTAATCAATGCGAGTTAATGACTCACACTTACTGGGAATTCCAAGTTCATGTGAACAGTTTCAGTTCACAATCCCAAGCATGAAAGTGGTTCAGCGGTTTACCCGGACCTCTCGGTCTAGGAAATACACGTTGATACTTTCATTGTAGCGCGCGTGCAGCCCAGGACATCTAAGGGCATCACAGACCTGTTATTGCTCAATCTCATTATTGCTAGACGCAATTTGTCCATTTAAGAAGCTAGTGTCCTTATAATGGGACAAACCAACAGGTACGGCTCCACTTATATAAACACATTCAAACACAATAAACATTTTACTGCCACCATGAATGAAGGCTATATAAGCTTCAACACCATAATCCTGAAGATATCTATTTAATATATTTGAGTCTCGTTCGTTATCGGAATTAACCAGACAAATCACTCCACGAACTAAGAACGGCCATGCACCACCACCCATAGATTCGAGAAAGAGCTATCAATCTGTCTTACACACTTATGTTCGGACCTGGTAAGTTTTCCCGTGTTGAGTCAAATTAAGCCGCAGGCTCCACTCCTGGTGGTGCCCTTCCGTCAATTCCTTTAAGTTTCAGCTTTGCAACCATACTTCCCCCGGAGCCCAAAAGCTTTGGTTTCCCGGGAAGCGACTGAGAGAGCCATAAAAGTAGCTACACCCAATTGCTAGCTGGCATCGTTTATGGTTAGAACTAGGGCGGTATCTGATCGCCTTCGAACCTCTAACTTTCGTTCTTGATTAATGAAAACATCTTTGGCAAATGCTTTCGCTTAAGTTAGTCTTACGACGGTCCAAGAATTTCACCTCTCGCGTCGTAATACTAATGCCCCCAAACTGCTTCTATTAATCATTACCTCTTGATCTGAAAACCAATGAAAGCAGAACAGAGGTCTTATTTCATTATCCCATGCACAGAATATTCAGGCATTTGAAGCCTGCTTTAAGCACTCTAATTTGTTCAAAGTAATTGTACCGGCCCACAATAACACTCGTTTAAGAGCACTAATGCAGGTTTTTAAATAGGAGGAACATATGAAAAAATACAAGTATTTAAACACATATAAGAACTCCACCGGTAATACGCTTACATACATAAAGGTATAGTACTAACCACAATTGTAAGTTGTACTACCCGTATGAAGCACAAGTTCAACTACGAACGTTTTAACCGCAACAACTTTAATATACGCTATTGGAGCTGGAATTACCGCGGCTGCTGGCACCAGACTTGCCCTCCAATTGGTCCTTGTTAAAGGATTTAAAGTGTACTCATTCCAATTACAGGGCCTCGGATATGAGTCCTGTATTGTTATTTTTCGTCACTACCTCCCCGAGCTGGGAGTGGGTAATTTACGCGCCTGCTGCCTTCCTTAGATGTGGTAGCCGTTTCTCAGGCTCCCTCTCCGGAATCGAACCCTGATTCCCCGTTACCCGTTGCAACCATGGTAGTCCTAGATACTACCATCAAAAGTTGATAGGGCAGACATTTGAAAGATCTGTCGTCGGTACAAGACCATACGATCTGCATGTTATCTAGAGTTCAACCAATATAACGATCTTGCGATCGCTTGGTTTTAGCCTAATAAAAGCACATGTCCCATAAGGTTCATGTTTTAATTGCATGTATTAGCTCTAGAATTACCACAGTTATCCAAGTAACTGTTAACGATCTAAGGAACCATAACTGATATAATGAGCCTTTTGCGGTTTCACTTTTAATTCGTGTGTACTTAGACATGCATGGCTTAATCTTTGAGACAAGCATATAACTACTGGCAGGATCAACCAGAATAATGTTTTCGTTCATATTTCATTCATATTTTTTGAATAGAAATTAGTAATATAAATATAATAGATTTTATTTCCATTTTATATGTTCGGTTTTTCTTAAATATTGATTTTAATTCAATATTTTTTTTTTGCTTTGTGAAATAATTCTATTTTAATTCGAATACGGCCATTTTTATATGGCATTCGTATACGTTCTTTAATTTTTACTTGTTTCGCCACTAATATAACAAGTTTATAATTGATGTTAAAGAAAAAGTACAACTTTTTTATAACACAATTTTCAATATATATTGTTCTTTCTATAAGTTTTTATTATATTATATATACATATTTCATTCTAAAATATCATTTTTGTTCAACATACATAATTATTGTATCCACACATGTACAATTTTTGTTTAACCAATATAAATATTGAGTTAAATCATTTGCATTTTGATGATAAATTTAAAATTTATCTTTTCCATATAACTCTCTGGTAATATATGATATAAAACCGAGCGCATATGAAATTATTTTGATCACTAATATTGCAATTATATTTTATTATAATGCTTTTTGTAAACACATTGTACCGGCAAGCGATACTCTGTGCCCAAACGACAGGGGATATAATAATTTAATATAAATTATCATATATACCTGCCACCAAAGATTAACGATAAAAGTCGGAAACAATTTGTTATTCTATATATAATAGAAACTTGACCTCTGTTTCACCTTATTATCATGGGTTTATAATATTAACCGCGTAGCCAAGTCTTAATTTCATTTAAGAAACAAATTTATACGGATAATATTTTGATTTTAATATATGTTGTTCTATTGATAACAAAAGTATATATTATAATATATTTTGTTCAATAGTAGATGGACTACTTACTGTACCATCCTTATTTTTTATTATTATTGATATACATTATATTGACAACAGCATATGATATTCATATGGTTTGTTCAATAATTAATTGGTGGACAACCACTGACCATCCTATAGTAGTTTTTGGCCACGACGTCTAAATATCGAAATTATTTAATTCCGTTTGCCACCCATACGATAGATATTAACTATCTATAATAATAATGTGTACGCATAAAATATTATATGTATATATATAGACCAACAGACAAGCACTTCACCCTATAGTAGTTTTTGGCCACGACGTCTATATATCGGGCATATTTAATTCTCTTTGCCACCCAACCAAAGATATTCACTTTTTTATATAAAGTATTATTTGATCATATTAATATAACCAATTATTTCTGCCATATTCATATAATTTCTTTATGAATTATTTTTTGGTCATATCCATATAATCTATATGCCGTATCCATATAATGAATACGGCATATCCATACAACTAGCCATATTTGTATGTCAATGTATATTTTATTATACATTTTTTTTCTTTATACATATAATATGGTATTTCCATATCGCTATAATTGAATTATATGTATAAGATATCATTTATATATAGCATTGCCAAAATAATATGATAAACATAAATTTTGAACAATACGGCCGGTCGGCGAGCACTGCCTCCCTATATATGTTTTTGGCCACGACGTCTAAATATTGGGTATTTTTCGTACTGCGGCCCCGGTGTATGTAAATTGGGCATATTTCGTACTGATGCCAACATATCTATATGACTCATTATTTTCTTCCATATCAATATAACTTCTTTTATTTCCATATTCAAGTAATTTCTTTATTTGCCATATCAATATAAAATATTTTTGGTCATATTTATATAATCTATATGCCGTATCCATATAATGAATACGGCATATCCATACAACTAGCCATATTTGTATGTCAATGTATATTTTATTATACATTTTTTTTCTTTATACATATAATATGGTAGTTCCATATCGCTATAATTGAATTATATGTATAAGATATCATTTATATATAGCATTGCCAAAATAATATGATAAACATAAATTTTGAACAATACGGCCGGTCGGCGAGCACTGCCTCCCTATATATGTTTTTGGCCACGACGTCTAAATATTGGGTATTTTTCGTACTGCGGCCCCGGTGTATGTAAATTGGGCATATTTCGTACTGATGCCAACATATCTATATGACTCATTATTTTTTTCCATATCAATATAACTTCTTTTATTTCCATATTCAAGTAATTTCTTTATTTGCCATATCTATAAAATATTTTTTTGTCATAAATTTTTTGGTCATATTTATAATCTATATGCCGTATCCATATAATGAATACGGCATATCCATACAACTAGCCATATTTGTATGTCAATGTATATTTTATTATACATTTTTTTTTCTTATACATATAATATGGTATTTCCATATCGCTATAATTGAATTATATGTATAAGATATCATTTATATATAGCATTGCCAAAATAATATGATAAACATAAATTTTGAACAATACGGCCGGTCGGCGAGCACTGCCTCCCTATATATGTTTTTGGCCACGACGTCTAAATATTGGGTATTTTTCGTACTGCGGCCCCGGTGTATGTAAATTGGGCATATTTCGTACTGATGCCAACATATCTATATGACTCATTATTTTCTTCCATATCAATATAACTTCTTTTATTTCCATATTCAAGTAATTTCTTTATTTGCCATATCAATATAAAATATTTTTGGTCATATTTATATAATCTATATGCCGTATCCATATAATGAATACGGCATATCCATACAACTAGCCATATTTGTATGTCAATGTATATTTTATTATACATTTTTTTTCTTTATACATATAATATGGTATTTCCATATCGCTATAATTGAATTATATGTATAAGATATCATTTATATATAGCATTGCCAAAATAATATGATAAACATAAATTTTGAACAATACGGCCGGTCGGCGAGCACTGCCTCCCTATATATGTTTTTGGCCACGACGTCTAAATATTGGGTATTTATCGTACTGCGGCTCCGGTGTATGTAAATTGGGCATATTTCGTACTGATGCCACCATATCCATATAATTATTTTTTGTTCTATATCTATATAATTAATTTTTTTCCATACCTATAACTATTAAACTAATTTTTTTCCATATCCATACTTGAACTTATTATTTTTCCCATATCCATATAACTCGTTTTTTTCCATATCCACACTAGAATTTAGTATTTATCCATATCCATATAAATCATTATTTACCATATCATATAAATAATATTTTTCCATATTCATACTAGAACTTATTATTTCTTTAATATTCATATAACTCAATATTTTTTCATATCCATACTAGAACTTATTCTTTTTCCCATATCCATACTAGAACTTATAAATTTTCCCATATTCATATAACTAATTTTTTTCATATCCATACTAGAACATTATATTTTTGCCATATCTCTATAACTCATTTTATTCCATATCCATACTAGAACTTATTATTTCTTTAATATCCATATAACTTAATATTTTTCCATATCCATACCAGAACTTTTTATTTTTCCCATATCCATAGAACTAATTTTTTTCATATCCATACTAGAACCTAATTTTCTTCCTATATCCATATAACTTATTATTTACTATTACAATATAATTAATTTTTTCCATATCCATACTAGAGCTTATTATCTCTTCAATATCCATAAAACTCAATATTTTTTCATATCCATACTAGAACTGATTATTTTTCCCATATCCATACTAGAACTCAGTATTCTTCCCATATCCATACTACAACTTAGTATTTTTCCCATATGCATATAACTCATTATTTAGCATATCAATATAACTAATTTTTTTCCATATCCATACTAGAACTTATTATTTCTTTAATATCCATATAACTCAATATTTTTTTATATCCATACTAGAACTTATTATTTTTCCCATATCCATACTAGAACTTATAAATTTTCCCATATTCATATAACTAATTTTTTTCATATCCATACTAGAACATTAAATTTTTTGCCATATCTATATAACTCATTTTATTCCATATCCATACTAGAACTTATTATTTCTTTAATATCCATATAACTCAATATTTTTTCATATCCATACTAGAACTTATCATTTTTCCCATATTCATATAACTCATTTTTCCATATCCATACTAGAACTCTGTATTCTTTTCCATATCCATATAACTCATTTTTTTTTCATATCCATACTAGAACTTATTATTTTTCCCATATCCACATAACTCATTTTTTTCATATCCATACTAGAACTTGTTATTTTTCCCATATCCATATAACTCATTTTTTTCATATCCATACTAGAACTTAATATTATTTTCATATCCATATAACTCATGTTTGGACTTGGAATATTTTTATACACGTCACTAATAGGATGACGATTCAATCATCTATTTTAAGAGGAACATTGACTTGCATATGTCTCTTACTTGCATGTTCGGACTTAGAATATTTTTATACACGTCACTAATAGGATGACGATTCAGTTGGCTACCTTAAGAGGTACATATACTTGCATATGTCTCTTACTTGTATGTTCGGACTTAGAATATTTTTATACACGTCACTAATAGGATGACGATTCAGTTGGCTACCTTAAGAGGTACATATACTTGCATATGTCTCTTACTTGCATGTTCGGACTTAGAATATTTTTATACACGTCACTAATAGGATGACGATTCAGTTGGCTACCTTAAGAGGTACATATACTTGCATATGTCTCTTATTTGCATGTTCGGACTTAGAATATTTTTATACGCGTCACTAATAGGATGACGATTCAGTTGGCTACCTTAAGAGGTACATATACTTGCATATGTCTCTTATTTGTATGTTCGGACTTAGAATATTTGTATACGCGTCACTAATAGGATGACGATTCAGTTGGCTACCTTAAGAGGTACATATACTTGCATATGTCTCTTACTTGTATGTTCGGACTTAGAATATTTGTATACACGTCACTAATAGGATGACGATTCAGTTGGCTACCTTAAGAAGTACATATACTTGCATATGTCTCTTATTTGCATGTTCGGACTTAGAATATTTTTATACGCGTCACTAATAGGATGACGATACATATGGCTACCATTGTTAAATATATTTAAATAAAATTTATTTAAATATAATTATTATTTATATATATATTTTTATATATATATATATTCTGACTTAAAAAAGCCAAACAAAATAAACACAATTAAATTTATGTTTATTATCGAATCATCAAGCAAAGGATAAGCTTCAGTGGATCGCAGTATGGCAGCTGCTCAACCACTTACAACACCTTGCCTGTTACAAAAGTCGTTTACAATTGATTCTAGGCTTTGTCATTGTATTAAATAATGCTTTTATATGTAACTAGCGCGGCATCAGGTGATCGAAGATCCTCCCAATTTACTATGTTACAAATTACATTGGCATCACATCCATTGTCGTTTATAAAGTAAATTATAAACTTTAAATGGTTTAGAAGCCATACAATGCAAATTGCCCCTTATTTATCATTGCAGTCCAGCACGGATACGACCTTAGAGGCGTTCAGGCATAATCCAACGGACGTAGCGTCATACCACTGTTCGCTCGAACAAGTATTGTGCCATTGGTCCGTACCTGCGGTTCCTCTCGTACTACGCAGGAATGCTGTCGCAACAACGTTTTGTCATTAGTAGGGTAAAACTAACCTGTCTCACGACGGTCTAAACCCAGCTCACGTTCCCTTGCATGGGTGAACAATCCAACGCTTGGTGAATTTTGCTTCACAATGATAGGAAGAGCCGACATCGAAGGATCAAAAAGCGACGTCGCTATGAACGCTTGGCCGCCACAAGCCAGTTATCCCTATGGTAACTTTTCTGACACCTCTTGTTAAAAACTCTTTAAACCAAAAGGATCGATAGGCCGAGCTTTTGCTGTCCCTGTGTGTACTGAACACCGAGATCAAGTCAGCATTTGCCCTTTTGCTCTATGTGTGGTTTCTGTCCGCACTGAGCTGGCCTTGGGACACCTCCGTTATTATTTGAGAGATGTACCGCCCCAGTCAAACTCCCTACCTGGCAATGTCCTTGAATTGGATCATACCTGAGTAATTGGAGTTATACCAAATTTTCAAATCAAAAATACATAAATGCACCGTTTTATTAAAGAATTTGTTTGCGATTATATAACAAACTCGTGATACTTTGATCAAGAAGCTTGCATCAAAACCCAATACCATAAGATATAATAAATATATCCGTATAATGGCTAGGAAATGATACACGTTCCATTTAATCAAGTAAGTAAGGAAACAATAAGAGTAGTGGTATTTCATTGACGATACCAAACCGAAGTCTAATATCTCCCACTTATTCTACACCTCTTATGTCTCCTTACACTGCCAGATTAGAGTCAAGCTCAAAAGGGTCTTCTTTCCCCGCTAATTATTCCAAGCCCGTTCCCTTGGCTGTGGTTTCGCTAGATAGTAGATAGGGACAGTAGGAATCTCGTTAATCCATTCATGCGCGTCACTAATTAGATGACGAGGCATTTGGCTACCTTAAGAGAGTCATAGTTACTCCCGCCGTTGACCCGCGCTTACTTGAATTTCTTCACTTTGACATTCAGAGCACTGGGCAGAAATCACATTGTGTCAACACCCGCTAGGGCCATCACAATGCTTTGTTTTAATTAGACAGTCGGATTCCCCAAGTCCGTGCCAGTTCTGAATTGATTGTTAATTGATAATCGTTATAATTAATAAGAACTAATTGGTTTGACCCAATTAGTATTCTTAAAAATTTTAGCAAGAAAGTTCCACAATTGGCTACGTAACTAACTATCCGGGGAACAAGTAACTAACATAAATGCTAGAAACTCTATTTACCCAGAACGAGCACATAAACCATGTTATTGTTTCCCAATCAAGCCCGACTATCTCAATCTTCAGAGCCAATCCTTATCCCGAAGTTACGGATCTAATTTGCCGACTTCCCTTACCTACATTATTCTATCGACTAGAGACTCTTCACCTTGGAGACCAGCTGCGGATATTGGTACGGCCTGTTGAGAAGTTTGCGTGTCCCCACCATAAATTTTCAAGGTCCGAGGAGAAAATATCGACACAACAGTATATGTCATGCTCTTCTAGCCCATCTACCATATCTCTCTGCGAAAGACTTCCATGGTAGTACGGCTATAAAACAGAAAAGAAAACTCTTCCGATATCTCTCGACGGCTTCTTTATGGTCGTTCCTGTTGCCAGGATGAGCACGAGGCCCATATTTAATAACAAACGGATACTCAACAGGTTACGGAATTGGAACCGTATTCCCTTTCGTTCAAAATTATTCAAGTATATTATATTAGCTTGATTTGTATATATTGCGTTTTTGGTTTTACTTGAAAATTTTCGGCTTTCGCCTTGAACTTAGGACCGACTAACTCGTGATCAACCACTGTTCACACGAAACCCTTCTCCACTTCAGTCCTCCAAGGTCTCATTCGATTATTTGCTACTACCACCAAGATCTGTACCAATGGCAGCTCCATGCAGGCTTACGCCAAACACTTCTACGCATACCATTGTACCTTCCTACTCACTAAAGTTTCAAAATTTATATCACAAGTAATATAAATCATCTACTTTAGCGGTAATGTATAGGTATACAACTTAAGCGCCATCCATTTTAAGGGCTAGTTGCTTCGGCAGGTGAGTTGTTACACACTCCTTAGCGGATTTCGACTTCCATGATCACCGTCCTGCTGTTTTAAGCAACCAACGCCTTTCATGGTATCTGCATGAGTTGTTAATTTGGGCACCGTAACATTACGTTTGGTTCATCCCACAGCGCCAGTTCTGCTTACCAAAAGTGGCCCACTGGGCACATTATATCATAACCTTAAACTTCATATCAAGAAAGTTAAGGTTCTTACCCATTTAAAGTTTGAGAATAGGTTAAGATCGTTTCGACCCTAAGGCCTCTAATCATTCGCTTTACCAGATAAGATTATTTTATATAATATTAAAATGCACCAGCTATCCTGAGGGAAACTTCGGAAGGAACCAGCTACTAGATGGTTCGATTGGTCTTTCGCCCCTATACTCAATTCTGACAATCGATTTGCACGTCAGAACTGTTTCGGTCTTCCATCAGGGTTTCCCCTGACTTCAACCTGATCAAGTATAGTTCACCATCTTTCGGGTCACAGCATATATGCTCAAGGTACGTTCCAGTTAGAGGCATAAATAATATAAATATCATTATACATAACTATATAGAACGCCCCGGGATTGTGTTAATTAGCTATAAATAGTTAAAAAACTAATCCCATTATTAGTCAAGTTAATTACGCTATTAGGTTTATATCCCAATAACTTGCACATATGTTAGACTCCTTGGTCCGTGTTTCAAGACGGGTCCCGAAGGTATCCTGAATCTTTCGCATTGTTAATCCTACAAGTGCATATAATAAACACAAAAATCAATGATAATCATGCCATTATATAATTCCGAAAAATTAACGCACTGTATTCATATAAATCTATCAGCACTTTATCAAATTAATAACATTTATTCTGTGTTAAAATGCAAGCAATTTAATTTGAATAAACTATAAGTTATATTTTATGATAAATTTGGTATGCTAATAGATTACAATGTCCTTATATGGAAAAAATGCACACTATTATCATAATATTGTTTAAATATTACAATTTTAATGATGAATTTTCCATAACGGATATTCAGGTTCATCGGGCTTAACCTCTAAGCAGTTTCACGTACTGTTTAACTCTCTATTCAGAGTTCTTTTCAACTTTCCCTCACGGTACTTGTTTACTATCGGTCTCATGGTTATATTTAGTTTTAGATGGAGTTTACCACCCACTTAGTGCTGCACTATCAAGCAACACGACTCTTTGGAAACATCATCTAGTAATCATTAACGTTATACGGGCCTGGCACCCTCTATGGGTAAATGGCCTCATTTAAGAAGGACTTAAATCGTTAATTTCTCATACTAGAATATTGACGCTCCATACACTGCATCTCACATTTGCCATATAGACAAAGTGACTTAGTGCTGAACTGATTTCTTTTCGCTCGCCGCTACTAAGAAAATCCTTGTTAGTTTCTTTTCCTCCCCTAATTAATATGCTTAAATTCAGGGGGTAGTCCCATATGAGTTGAGGTTGTATATAACTTTTATTTGCAATTAATTCTTTATATATAATGATAAAACATTTTATTAAATTCGTTTAAAGCTGACGTATATATATATTAATGGCATTTATTTGTAACGAATTAACGAAGAATAATAATATTGTCAACGTTTTTCATATTTCAAATCATTAATAAGAGACAATTCTAGATAATATTTTATGCTAGACATTTCTCAGTATTATTTGATTGAAAAAGAAAATATTCCTCTTCGTTTTTCTCAAAGTTTAATTACTATTGTGAGATAATGTTTTTCATATATTTGTTAATATTATGAATAAAATAATTAAATTATTTTTATCCAATAATATACCATATGCTTATAAAATTTTATTATAAAATTTGTATAAACAACTTAATTAGCATAGTCTTACAACCCTCAACCATATGTAGTCCAAGCAGCACTATAAAATTAATTAAAGTACATAACAGCATGGACTGCGATATGCGTTCAAAATGTCGATGTTCATGTGTCCTGCAGTTCACACGATGACGCACAGTTTGCTGCGTTCTTCATCGACCCATGAGCCGAGTGATCCACCGCTTAGAGTTTTATAATATTGGTTTTAAATTTGGTCAAATATGTTTTTATTGAAAGAAATTAAAAATACACCATTTTACTGGCATATATCAATTCCTTCAATAAATGTATTTATATACCTAAAATAAATGCTGCGAAATGTCTTAGTTTTATATAAACAATATATATCAAAGTATTATTTGTAATGGCATTTGTTTGTTAATATATATTGATAATTTTATATAAAACATTAACCTGAAACCAGGTACAACATTGTATATTTTAGGTTGTTGCATTATCCAATGTATGATCATCATCAAATTAGTTGGCCAATACATCTCGCAACGCGTGTATATTATGGTCCATATACACACAAAAGTTTATAATAAATATATAAAATATATTTTATTATATTAATAATTCGATTTGCTTGTTCGAATTTTATGTTTGTTTCTATTTAATTTATTTGTAATAATATTATATTATTACAATATTTCGATTTGCTTGTTCGAAATTTATTTGATCTTTTACTTTTAAGATCATATTTTTGGTATAATTATTATTATAATTATTATGTATATATATATATATATTGGTAATTTGTATTAAATTTGTATTAACAAATTTTTTTATTAACGGTAAGGATATTATACAATAATGATCCTTCCGCAGGTTCACCTACGGAAACCTTGTTACGACTTTTACTTCCTCTAAATAATCAAGTTCGGTCAACTTTTGCGAAACAACCGTAACACACAAGGCGTCACAGTGATCACGTCCGGAGACCTCACTAAATAATTCAATCGGTAGTAGCGACGGGCGGTGTGTACAAAGGGCAGGGACGTAATCAATGCGAGTTAATGACTCACACTTACTGGGAATTCCAAGTTCATGTGAACAGTTTCAGTTCACAATCCCAAGCATGAAAGTGGTTCAGCGGTTTACCCGGACCTCTCGGTCTAGGAAATACACGTTGATACTTTCATTGTAGCGCGCGTGCAGCCCAGGACATCTAAGGGCATCACAGACCTGTTATTGCTCAATCTCATTATTGCTAGACGCAATTTGTCCATTTAAGAAGCTAGTGTCCTTATAATGGGACAAACCAACAGGTACGGCTCCACTTATATAAACACATTCAAACACAATAAACATTTTACTGCCACCATGAATGAAGGCTATATAAGCTTCAACACCATAATCCTGAAGATATCTATTTAATATATTTGAGTCTCGTTCGTTATCGGAATTAACCAGACAAATCACTCCACGAACTAAGAACGGCCATGCACCACCACCCATAGATTCGAGAAAGAGCTATCAATCTGTCTTACACACTTATGTTCGGACCTGGTAAGTTTTCCCGTGTTGAGTCAAATTAAGCCGCAGGCTCCACTCCTGGTGGTGCCCTTCCGTCAATTCCTTTAAGTTTCAGCTTTGCAACCATACTTCCCCCGGAGCCCAAAAGCTTTGGTTTCCCGGGAAGCGACTGAGAGAGCCATAAAAGTAGCTACACCCAATTGCTAGCTGGCATCGTTTATGGTTAGAACTAGGGCGGTATCTGATCGCCTTCGAACCTCTAACTTTCGTTCTTGATTAATGAAAACATCTTTGGCAAATGCTTTCGCTTAAGTTAGTCTTACGACGGTCCAAGAATTTCACCTCTCGCGTCGTAATACTAATGCCCCCAAACTGCTTCTATTAATCATTACCTCTTGATCTGAAAACCAATGAAAGCAGAACAGAGGTCTTATTTCATTATCCCATGCACAGAATATTCAGGCATTTGAAGCCTGCTTTAAGCACTCTAATTTGTTCAAAGTAATTGTACCGGCCCACAATAACACTCGTTTAAGAGCACTAATGCAGGTTTTTAAATAGGAGGAACATATGAAAAAATACAAGTATTTAAACACATATAAGAACTCCACCGGTAATACGCTTACATACATAAAGGTATAGTACTAACCACAATTGTAAGTTGTACTACCCGTATGAAGCACAAGTTCAACTACGAACGTTTTAACCGCAACAACTTTAATATACGCTATTGGAGCTGGAATTACCGCGGCTGCTGGCACCAGACTTGCCCTCCAATTGGTCCTTGTTAAAGGATTTAAAGTGTACTCATTCCAATTACAGGGCCTCGGATATGAGTCCTGTATTGTTATTTTTCGTCACTACCTCCCCGAGCTGGGAGTGGGTAATTTACGCGCCTGCTGCCTTCCTTAGATGTGGTAGCCGTTTCTCAGGCTCCCTCTCCGGAATCGAACCCTGATTCCCCGTTACCCGTTGCAACCATGGTAGTCCTAGATACTACCATCAAAAGTTGATAGGGCAGACATTTGAAAGATCTGTCGTCGGTACAAGACCATACGATCTGCATGTTATCTAGAGTTCAACCAATATAACGATCTTGCGATCGCTTGGTTTTAGCCTAATAAAAGCACATGTCCCATAAGGTTCATGTTTTAATTGCATGTATTAGCTCTAGAATTACCACAGTTATCCAAGTAACTGTTAACGATCTAAGGAACCATAACTGATATAATGAGCCTTTTGCGGTTTCACTTTTAATTCGTGTGTACTTAGACATGCATGGCTTAATCTTTGAGACAAGCATATAACTACTGGCAGGATCAACCAGAATAATGTTTTCGTTCATATTTCATTCATATTTTTTGAATAGAAATTAGTAATATAAATATAATAGATTTTATTTCCATTTTATATGTTCGGTTTTTCTTAAATATTGATTTTAATTCAATATTTTTTTTTTGCTTTGTGAAATAATTCTATTTTAATTCGAATACGGCCATTTTTATATGGCATTCGTATACGTTCTTTAATTTTTACTTGTTTCGCCACTAATATAACAAGTTTATAATTGATGTTAAAGAAAAAGTACAACTTTTTTATAACACAATTTTCAATATATATTGTTCTTTCTATAAGTTTTTATTATATTATATATACATATTTCATTCTAAAATATCATTTTTGTTCAACATACATAATTATTGTATCCACACATGTACAATTTTTGTTTAACCAATATAAATATTGAGTTAAATCATTTGCATTTTGATGATAAATTTAAAATTTATCTTTTCCATATAACTCTCTGGTAATATATGATATAAAACCGAGCGCATATGAAATTATTTTGATCACTAATATTGCAATTATATTTTATTATAATGCTTTTTGTAAACACATTGTACCGGCAAGCGATACTCTGTGCCCAAACGACAGGGGATATAATAATTTAATATAAATTATCATATATACCTGCCACCAAAGATTAACGATAAAAGTCGGAAACAATTTGTTATTCTATATATAATAGAAACTTGACCTCTGTTTCACCTTATTATCATGGGTTTATAATATTAACCGCGTAGCCAAGTCTTAATTTCATTTAAGAAACAAATTTATACGGATAATATTTTGATTTTAATATATGTTGTTCTATTGATAACAAAAGTATATATTATAATATATTTTGTTCAATAGTAGATGGACTACTTACTGTACCATCCTTATTTTTTATTATTATTGATATACATTATATTGACAACAGCATATGATATTCATATGGTTTGTTCAATAATTAATTGGTGGACAACCACTGACCATCCTATAGTAGTTTTTGGCCACGACGTCTAAATATCGAAATTATTTAATTCCGTTTGCCACCCATACGATAGATATTAACTATCTATAATAATAATGTGTACGCATAAAATATTATATGTATATATATAGACCAACAGACAAGCACTTCACCCTATAGTAGTTTTTGGCCACGACGTCTATATATCGGGCATATTTAATTCTCTTTGCCACCCAACCAAAGATATTCACTTTTTTATATAAAGTATTATTTGATCATATTAATATAACCAATTATTTCTGCCATATTCATATAATTTCTTTATGAATTATTTTTTGGTCATATCCATATAATCTATATGCCGTATCCATATAATGAATACGGCATATCCATACAACTAGCCATATTTGTATGTCAATGTATATTTTATTATACATTTTTTTTCTTTATACATATAATATGGTATTTCCATATCGCTATAATTGAATTATATGTATAAGATATCATTTATATATAGCATTGCCAAAATAATATGATAAACATAAATTTTGAACAATACGGCCGGTCGGCGAGCACTGCCTCCCTATATATGTTTTTGGCCACGACGTCTAAATATTGGGTATTTTTCGTACTGCGGCCCCGGTGTATGTAAATTGGGCATATTTCGTACTGATGCCAACATATCTATATGACTCATTATTTTCTTCCATATCAATATAACTTCTTTTATTTCCATATTCAAGTAATTTCTTTATTTGCCATATCAATATAAAATATTTTTTGGTCATATTTATATAATCTATATGCCGTATCCATATAATGAATACGGCATATCCATACAACTAGCCATATTTGTATGTCAATGTATATTTTATTATACATTTTTTTTCTTTATACATATAATATGGTATTTCCATATCGCTATAATTGAATTATATGTATAAGATATCATTTATATATAGCATTGCCAAAATAATATGATAAACATAAATTTTGAACAATACGGCCGGTCGGCGAGCACTGCCTCCCTATATATGTTTTTGGCCACGACGTCTAAATATTGGGTATTTTTCGTACTGCGGCCCCGGTGTATGTAAATTGGGCATATTTCGTACTGATGCCAACATATCTATATGACTCATTATTTTCTTCCATATCAATATAACTTCTTTTATTTCCATATTCAAGTAATTTCTTTATTTGCCATATCAATATAAAATATTTTTTGGTCATATTTATATAATCTATATGCCGTATCCATATAATGAATACGGCATATCCATACAACTAGCCATATTTGTATGTCAATGTATATTTTATTATACATTTTTTTTCTTTATACATATAATATGGTATTTCCATATCGCTATAATTGAATTATATGTATAAGATATCATTTATATATAGCATTGCCAAAATAATATGATAAACATAAATTTTGAACAATACGGCCGGTCGGCGAGCACTGCCTCCCTATATATGTTTTTGGCCACGACGTCTAAATATTGGGTATTTTTCGTACTGCGGCCCCGGTGTATGTAAATTGGGCATATTTCGTACTGATGCCAACATATCTATATGACTCATTATTTTCTTCCATATCAATATAACTTCTTTTATTTCCATATTCAAGTAATTTCTTTATTTGCCATATCAATATAAAATATTTTTTGGTCATATTTATATAATCTATATGCCGTATCCATATAATGAATACGGCATATCCATACAACTAGCCATATTTGTATGTCAATGTATATTTTATTATACATTTTTTTTCTTTATACATATAATATGGTATTTCCATATCGCTATAATTGAATTATATGTATAAGATATCATTTATATATAGCATTGCCAAAATAATATGATAAACATAAATTTTGAACAATACGGCCGGTCGGCGAGCACTGCCTCCCTATATATGTTTTTGGCCACGACGTCTAAATATTGGGTATTTATCGTACTGCGGCTCCGGTGTATGTAAATTGGGCATATTTCGTACTGATGCCACCATATCCATATAACTTATTTTTTGTTCTATATCTATATAATTAATTTTTTTCCATACCTATAACTATTAAACTAATTTTTTTCCATATCCATACTTGAACTTATTATTTTTCCCATATCCATATAACTCGTTTTTTCCATATCCACACTAGAATTTAGTATTTATCCCATATCCATATAAATCATTATTTACCATATCAATATAAATAATATTTTTCCATATTCATACTAGAACTTATTATTTCTTTAATATTCATATAACTCAATATTTTTTCATATCCATACTAGAACTTATTCTTTTTCCCATATCCATACTAGAACTTATAAATTTTCCCATATTCATATAACTAATTTTTTTCATATCCATACTAGAACATTATATTTTTGCCATATCTATATAACTCATTTTATTCCATATCCATACTAGAACTTATTATTTCTTTAATATCCATATAACTTAATATTTTTCCATATCCATACCAGAACTTTTTATTTTTCCCATATCCATAGAACTAATTTTTTTCATATCCATACTAGAACCTAATTTTCTTCCTATATCCATATAACTTATTATTTACTATTACAATATAATTAATTTTTTCCATATCCATACTAGAGCTTATTATCTCTTCAATATCCATAAAACTCAATATTTTTTCATATCCATACTAGAACTGATTATTTTTCCCATATCCATACTAGAACTCAGTATTCTTCCCATATCCATACTACAACTTAGTATTTTTCCCATATGCATATAACTCATTATTTAGCATATCAATATAACTAATTTTTTTCCATATCCATACTAGAACTTATTATTTCTTTAATATCCATATAACTCAATATTTTTTTATATCCATACTAGAACTTATTATTTTTCCCATATCCATACTAGAACTTATAAATTTTCCCATATTCATATAACTAATTTTTTTCATATCCATACTAGAACATTAAATTTTTTGCCATATCTATATAACTCATTTTATTCCATATCCATACTAGAACTTATTATTTCTTTAATATCCATATAACTCAATATTTTTTCATATCCATACTAGAACTTATCATTTTTCCCATATTCATATAACTCATTTTTCCATATCCATACTAGAACTCTGTATTCTTTTCCATATCCATATAACTCATTTTTTTTTCATATCCATACTAGAACTTATTATTTTTCCCATATCCACATAACTCATTTTTTTCATATCCATACTAGAACTTGTTATTTTTCCCATATCCATATAACTCATTTTTTTCATATCCATACTAGAACTTAATATTATTTTCATATCCATATAACTCATGTTTGGACTTGGAATATTTTTATACACGTCACTAATAGGATGACGATTCATCATCTATTTTAAGAGGACATTGACTTGCATATGTCTCTTACTTGCATGTTCGGACTTAGAATATTTTTATACACGTCACTAATAGGATGACGATTCAGTTGGCTACCTTAAGAGGTACATATACTTGCATATGTCTCTTACTTGTATGTTCGGACTTAGAATATTTTTATACACGTCACTAATAGGATGACGATTCAGTTGGCTACCTTAAGAGGTACATATACTTGCATATGTCTCTTATTTGCATGTTCGGACTTAGAATATTTTTATACGCGTCACTAATAGGATGACGATTCAGTTGGCTACCTTAAGAGGTACATATACTTGCATATGTCTCTTATTTGCATGTTCGGACTTAGAATATTTTTATACGCGTCACTAATAGGATGACGATTCAGTTGGCTACCTTAAGAGGTACATATACTTGCATATGTCACTGATTTGAATGTGCGGACTTAGAATATTTGTATACACGTCACTAATAGGATGACGATTCAGTTGGCTACCTTAAGAGGTACATATACTTGCATATGTCTCTTACTTGTATGTTCGGACTTAGAATATTTGTATACACGTCACTAATAGGATGACGATTCAGTTGGCTACCTTAAGAAGTACATATACTTGCATATGTCTCTTATTTGCATGTTCGGACTTAGAATATTTTTATACGCGTCACTAATAGGATGACGATACATATGGCTACCATTGTTAAATATATTTAAATAAAATTTATTTAAATATAATTATTATTTTATATATATATATTTTATATATATATATATATTCTGACTTAAAAAAGCCAAACAAAATAAACACAATTAAATTTATGTTTATTATCGAATCATCAAGCAAAGGATAAGCTTCAGTGGATCGCAGTATGGCAGCTGCTCAACCACTTACAACACCTTGCCTGTTACAAAAGTCGTTTACAATTGATTCTAGGCTTTGTCATTGTATTAAATAATGCTTTTATATGTAACTAGCGCGGCATCAGGTGATCGAAGATCCTCCCAATTTACTATGTTACAAATTACATTGGCATCACATCCATTGTCGTTTATAAAGTAAATTATAAACTTTAAATGGTTTAGAAGCCATACAATGCAAATTGCCCCTTATTTATCATTGCAGTCCAGCACGGATACGACCTTAGAGGCGTTCAGGCATAATCCAACGGACGTAGCGTCATACCACTGTTCGCTCGAACAAGTATTGTGCCATTGGTCCGTACCTGCGGTTCCTCTCGTACTACGCAGGAATGCTGTCGCAACAACGTTTTGTCATTAGTAGGGTAAAACTAACCTGTCTCACGACGGTCTAAACCCAGCTCACGTTCCCTTGCATGGGTGAACAATCCAACGCTTGGTGAATTTTGCTTCACAATGATAGGAAGAGCCGACATCGAAGGATCAAAAAGCGACGTCGCTATGAACGCTTGGCCGCCACAAGCCAGTTATCCCTATGGTAACTTTTCTGACACCTCTTGTTAAAAACTCTTTAAACCAAAAGGATCGATAGGCCGAGCTTTTGCTGTCCCTGTGTGTACTGAACACCGAGATCAAGTCAGCATTTGCCCTTTTGCTCTATGTGTGGTTTCTGTCCGCACTGAGCTGGCCTTGGGACACCTCCGTTATTATTTGAGAGATGTACCGCCCCAGTCAAACTCCCTACCTGGCAATGTCCTTGAATTGGATCATACCTGAGTAATTGGAGTTATACCAAATTTTCAAATCAAAAATACATAAATGCACCGTTTTATTAAAGAATTTGTTTGCGATTATATAACAAACTCGTGATACTTTGATCAAGAAGCTTGCATCAAAACCCAATACCATAAGATATAATAAATATATCCGTATAATGGCTAGGAAATGATACACGTTCCATTTAATCAAGTAAGTAAGGAAACAATAAGAGTAGTGGTATTTCATTGACGATACCAAACCGAAGTCTAATATCTCCCACTTATTCTACACCTCTTATGTCTCCTTACACTGCCAGATTAGAGTCAAGCTCAAAAGGGTCTTCTTTCCCCGCTAATTATTCCAAGCCCGTTCCCTTGGCTGTGGTTTCGCTAGATAGTAGATAGGGACAGTAGGAATCTCGTTAATCCATTCATGCGCGTCACTAATTAGATGACGAGGCATTTGGCTACCTTAAGAGAGTCATAGTTACTCCCGCCGTTGACCCGCGCTTACTTGAATTTCTTCACTTTGACATTCAGAGCACTGGGCAGAAATCACATTGTGTCAACACCCGCTAGGGCCATCACAATGCTTTGTTTTAATTAGACAGTCGGATTCCCCAAGTCCGTGCCAGTTCTGAATTGATTGTTAATTGATAATCGTTATAATTAATAAGAACTAATTGGTTTGACCCAATTAGTATTCTTAAAAATTTTAGCAAGAAAGTTCCACAATTGGCTACGTAACTAACTATCCGGGGAACAAGTAACTAACATAAATGCTAGAAACTCTATTTACCCAGAACGAGCACATAAACCATGTTATTGTTTCCCAATCAAGCCCGACTATCTCAATCTTCAGAGCCAATCCTTATCCCGAAGTTACGGATCTAATTTGCCGACTTCCCTTACCTACATTATTCTATCGACTAGAGACTCTTCACCTTGGAGACCAGCTGCGGATATTGGTACGGCCTGTTGAGAAGTTTGCGTGTCCCCACCATAAATTTTCAAGGTCCGAGGAGAAAATATCGACACAACAGTATATGTCATGCTCTTCTAGCCCATCTACCATATCTCTCTGCGAAAGACTTCCATGGTAGTACGGCTATAAAACAGAAAAGAAAACTCTTCCGATATCTCTCGACGGCTTCTTTATGGTCGTTCCTGTTGCCAGGATGAGCACGAGGCCCATATTTAATAACAAACGGATACTCAACAGGTTACGGAATTGGAACCGTATTCCCTTTCGTTCAAAATTATTCAAGTATATTATATTAGCTTGATTTGTATATATTGCGTTTTTGGTTTTACTTGAAAATTTTCGGCTTTCGCCTTGAACTTAGGACCGACTAACTCGTGATCAACCACTGTTCACACGAAACCCTTCTCCACTTCAGTCCTCCAAGGTCTCATTCGATTATTTGCTACTACCACCAAGATCTGTACCAATGGCAGCTCCATGCAGGCTTACGCCAAACACTTCTACGCATACCATTGTACCTTCCTACTCACTAAAGTTTCAAAATTTATATCACAAGTAATATAAATCATCTACTTTAGCGGTAATGTATAGGTATACAACTTAAGCGCCATCCATTTTAAGGGCTAGTTGCTTCGGCAGGTGAGTTGTTACACACTCCTTAGCGGATTTCGACTTCCATGATCACCGTCCTGCTGTTTTAAGCAACCAACGCCTTTCATGGTATCTGCATGAGTTGTTAATTTGGGCACCGTAACATTACGTTTGGTTCATCCCACAGCGCCAGTTCTGCTTACCAAAAGTGGCCCACTGGGCACATTATATCATAACCTTAAACTTCATATCAAGAAAGTTAAGGTTCTTACCCATTTAAAGTTTGAGAATAGGTTAAGATCGTTTCGACCCTAAGGCCTCTAATCATTCGCTTTACCAGATAAGATTATTTTATATAATATTAAAATGCACCAGCTATCCTGAGGGAAACTTCGGAAGGAACCAGCTACTAGATGGTTCGATTGGTCTTTCGCCCCTATACTCAATTCTGACAATCGATTTGCACGTCAGAACTGTTTCGGTCTTCCATCAGGGTTTCCCCTGACTTCAACCTGATCAAGTATAGTTCACCATCTTTCGGGTCACAGCATATATGCTCAAGGTACGTTCCAGTTAGAGGCATAAATAATATAAATATCATTATACATAACTATATAGAACGCCCCGGGATTGTGTTAATTAGCTATAAATAGTTAAAAAACTAATCCCATTATTAGTCAAGTTAATTACGCTATTAGGTTTATATCCCAATAACTTGCACATATGTTAGACTCCTTGGTCCGTGTTTCAAGACGGGTCCCGAAGGTATCCTGAATCTTTCGCATTGTTAATCCTACAAGTGCATATAATAAACACAAAAATCAATGATAATCATGCCATTATATAATTCCGAAAAATTAACGCACTGTATTCATATAAATCTATCAGCACTTTATCAAATTAATAACATTTATTCTGTGTTAAAATGCAAGCAATTTAATTTGAATAAACTATAAGTTATATTTTATGATAAATTTGGTATGCTAATAGATTACAATGTCCTTATATGGAAAAAATGCACACTATTATCATAATATTGTTTAAATATTACAATTTTAATGATGAATTTTCCATAACGGATATTCAGGTTCATCGGGCTTAACCTCTAAGCAGTTTCACGTACTGTTTAACTCTCTATTCAGAGTTCTTTTCAACTTTCCCTCACGGTACTTGTTTACTATCGGTCTCATGGTTATATTTAGTTTTAGATGGAGTTTACCACCCACTTAGTGCTGCACTATCAAGCAACACGACTCTTTGGAAACATCATCTAGTAATCATTAACGTTATACGGGCCTGGCACCCTCTATGGGTAAATGGCCTCATTTAAGAAGGACTTAAATCGTTAATTTCTCATACTAGAATATTGACGCTCCATACACTGCATCTCACATTTGCCATATAGACAAAGTGACTTAGTGCTGAACTGATTTCTTTTCGCTCGCCGCTACTAAGAAAATCCTTGTTAGTTTCTTTTCCTCCCCTAATTAATATGCTTAAATTCAGGGGGTAGTCCCATATGAGTTGAGGTTGTATATAACTTTTATTTGCAATTAATTCTTTATATATAATGATAAAACATTTTATTAAATTCGTTTAAAGCTGACGTATATATATATTAATGGCATTTATTTGTAACGAATTAACGAAGAATAATAATATTGTCAACGTTTTTCATATTTCAAATCATTAATAAGAGACAATTCTAGATAATATTTTATGCTAGACATTTCTCAGTATTATTTGATTGAAAAAGAAAATATTCCTCTTCGTTTTTCTCAAAGTTTAATTACTATTGTGAGATAATGTTTTTCATATATTTGTTAATATTATGAATAAAATAATTAAATTATTTTTATCCAATAATATACCATATGCTTATAAAATTTTATTATAAAATTTGTATAAACAACTTAATTAGCATAGTCTTACAACCCTCAACCATATGTAGTCCAAGCAGCACTATAAAATTAATTAAAGTACATAACAGCATGGACTGCGATATGCGTTCAAAATGTCGATGTTCATGTGTCCTGCAGTTCACACGATGACGCACAGTTTGCTGCGTTCTTCATCGACCCATGAGCCGAGTGATCCACCGCTTAGAGTTTTATAATATTGGTTTTAAATTTGGTCAAATATGTTTTTATTGAAAGAAATTAAAAATACACCATTTTACTGGCATATATCAATTCCTTCAATAAATGTATTTATATACCTAAAATAAATGCTGCGAAATGTCTTAGTTTTATATAAACAATATATATCAAAGTATTATTTGTAATGGCATTTGTTTGTTAATATATATTGATAATTTTATATAAAACATTAACCTGAAACCAGGTACAACATTGTATATTTTAGGTTGTTGCATTATCCAATGTATGATCATCATCAAATTAGTTGGCCAATACATCTCGCAACGCGTGTATATTATGGTCCATATACACACAAAAGTTTATAATAAATATATAAAATATATTTTATTATATTAATAATTCGATTTGCTTGTTCGAATTTTATATTTGTTTCTATTTAATTTATTTGTAATAATATTATATTATTACAATATTTCGATTTGCTTGTTCGAAATTTATTTGATCTTTTACTTTTAAGATCATATTTTTGGTATAATTATTATTATAATTATTATGTATATATATATATATATTGGTAATTTGTATTAAATTTGTATTAACAAATTTTTTTATTAACGGTAAGGATATTATACAATAATGATCCTTCCGCAGGTTCACCTACGGAAACCTTGTTACGACTTTTACTTCCTCTAAATAATCAAGTTCGGTCAACTTTTGCGAAACAACCGTAACACACAAGGCGTCACAGTGATCACGTCCGGAGACCTCACTAAATAATTCAATCGGTAGTAGCGACGGGCGGTGTGTACAAAGGGCAGGGACGTAATCAATGCGAGTTAATGACTCACACTTACTGGGAATTCCAAGTTCATGTGAACAGTTTCAGTTCACAATCCCAAGCATGAAAGTGGTTCAGCGGTTTACCCGGACCTCTCGGTCTAGGAAATACACGTTGATACTTTCATTGTAGCGCGCGTGCAGCCCAGGACATCTAAGGGCATCACAGACCTGTTATTGCTCAATCTCATTATTGCTAGACGCAATTTGTCCATTTAAGAAGCTAGTGTCCTTATAATGGGACAAACCAACAGGTACGGCTCCACTTATATAAACACATTCAAACACAATAAACATTTTACTGCCACCATGAATGAAGGCTATATAAGCTTCAACACCATAATCCTGAAGATATCTATTTAATATATTTGAGTCTCGTTCGTTATCGGAATTAACCAGACAAATCACTCCACGAACTAAGAACGGCCATGCACCACCACCCATAGATTCGAGAAAGAGCTATCAATCTGTCTTACACACTTATGTTCGGACCTGGTAAGTTTTCCCGTGTTGAGTCAAATTAAGCCGCAGGCTCCACTCCTGGTGGTGCCCTTCCGTCAATTCCTTTAAGTTTCAGCTTTGCAACCATACTTCCCCCGGAGCCCAAAAGCTTTGGTTTCCCGGGAAGCGACTGAGAGAGCCATAAAAGTAGCTACACCCAATTGCTAGCTGGCATCGTTTATGGTTAGAACTAGGGCGGTATCTGATCGCCTTCGAACCTCTAACTTTCGTTCTTGATTAATGAAAACATCTTTGGCAAATGCTTTCGCTTAAGTTAGTCTTACGACGGTCCAAGAATTTCACCTCTCGCGTCGTAATACTAATGCCCCCAAACTGCTTCTATTAATCATTACCTCTTGATCTGAAAACCAATGAAAGCAGAACAGAGGTCTTATTTCATTATCCCATGCACAGAATATTCAGGCATTTGAAGCCTGCTTTAAGCACTCTAATTTGTTCAAAGTAATTGTACCGGCCCACAATAACACTCGTTTAAGAGCACTAATGCAGGTTTTTAAATAGGAGGAACATATGAAAAAATACAAGTATTTAAACACATATAAGAACTCCACCGGTAATACGCTTACATACATAAAGGTATAGTACTAACCACAATTGTAAGTTGTACTACCCGTATGAAGCACAAGTTCAACTACGAACGTTTTAACCGCAACAACTTTAATATACGCTATTGGAGCTGGAATTACCGCGGCTGCTGGCACCAGACTTGCCCTCCAATTGGTCCTTGTTAAAGGATTTAAAGTGTACTCATTCCAATTACAGGGCCTCGGATATGAGTCCTGTATTGTTATTTTTCGTCACTACCTCCCCGAGCTGGGAGTGGGTAATTTACGCGCCTGCTGCCTTCCTTAGATGTGGTAGCCGTTTCTCAGGCTCCCTCTCCGGAATCGAACCCTGATTCCCCGTTACCCGTTGCAACCATGGTAGTCCTAGATACTACCATCAAAAGTTGATAGGGCAGACATTTGAAAGATCTGTCGTCGGTACAAGACCATACGATCTGCATGTTATCTAGAGTTCAACCAATATAACGATCTTGCGATCGCTTGGTTTTAGCCTAATAAAAGCACATGTCCCATAAGGTTCATGTTTTAATTGCATGTATTAGCTCTAGAATTACCACAGTTATCCAAGTAACTGTTAACGATCTAAGGAACCATAACTGATATAATGAGCCTTTTGCGGTTTCACTTTTAATTCGTGTGTACTTAGACATGCATGGCTTAATCTTTGAGACAAGCATATAACTACTGGCAGGATCAACCAGAATAATGTTTTCGTTCATATTTCATTCATATTTTTTGAATAGAAATTAGTAATATAAATATAATAGATTTTATTTCCATTTTATATGTTCGGTTTTTCTTAAATATTGATTTTAATTCAATATTTTTTTTTTGCTTTGTGAAATAATTCTATTTTAATTCGAATACGGCCATTTTTATATGGCATTCGTATACGTTCTTTAATTTTTACTTGTTTCGCCACTAATATAACAAGTTTATAATTGATGTTAAAGAAAAAGTACAACTTTTTTATAACACAATTTTCAATATATATTGTTCTTTCTATAAGTTTTTATTATATTATATATACATATTTCATTCTACAATATCATTTTTGTTCAACATACATAATTATTGTATCCACACATGTACAATTTTTGTTTAACCAATATAAATATTGAGTTAAATCATTTGCATTTTGATGATAAATTTAAAATTTATCTTTTCCATATAACTCTCTGGTAATATATGATATAAAACCGAGCGCATATGAAATTATTTTGATCACTAATATTGCAATTATATTTTATTATAATGCTTTTTGTAAACACATTGTACCGGCAAGCGATACTCTGTGCCCAAACGACAGGGGATATAATAATTTAATATAAATTATCATATATACCTGCCACCAAAGATTAACGATAAAAGTCGGAAACAATTTGTTATTCTATATATATAGAAACTTGACCTCTGTTTCACTTTATTATCATGGGTTTATAATATTAACCGCGTAGCCAAGTCTTAATTTCATTTAAGAAACAAATTTATACGGATAATATTTTGATTTTAATATATGTTGTTCTATTGATAACAAAAGTATATATTATAATATATTTTGTTCAATAGTAGATGGACTACTTACTGTACCATCCTTATTTTTTATTATTATTGATATACATTATATTGACAACAGCATATGATATTCATATGGTTTGTTCAATAATTAATTGGTGGACAACCACTGACCATCCTATAGTAGTTTTTGGCCACGACGTCTAAATATCGAAATTATTTAATTCCGTTTGCCACCCATACGATAGATATTAACTATCTATAATAATAATGTGTACGCATAAAATATTATATGTATATATATAGACCAACAGACAAGCACTTCACCCTATAGTAGTTTTTGGCCACGACGTCTATATATCGGGCATATTTAATTCTCTTTGCCACCCAACAAAGATATTCACTTTTTTATATAAAGTATTATTTGATCATATTAATATAACCAATTATTTCTGCCATATTCATATAATTTCTTTATGAATTATTTTTTGGTCATATCCATATAATCTATATGCCGTATCCATATAATGAATACGGCATATCCATACAACTAGCCATATTTGTATGTCAATGTATATTTTATTATACATTTTTTTTCTTTATACATATAATATGGTATTTCCATATCGCTATAATTGAATTATATGTATAAGATATCATTTATATATAGCATTGCCAAAATAATATGATAAACATAAATTTTGAACAATACGGCCGGTCGGCGAGCACTGCCTCCCTATATATGTTTTTGGCCACGACGTCTAAATATTGGGTATTTTTCGTACTGCGGCCCCGGTGTATGTAAATTGGGCATATTTCGTACTGATGCCAACATATCTATATGACTCATTATTTTCTTCCATATCAATATAACTTCTTTTATTTCCATATTCAAGTAATTTCTTTATTTGCCATATCAATATAAAATATTTTTTGGTCATATTTATATAATCTATATGCCGTATCCATATAATGAATACGGCATATCCATACAACTAGCCATATTTGTATGTCAATGTATATTTTATTATACATTTTTTTTCTTTATACATATAATATGGTATTTCCATATCGCTATAATTGAATTATATGTATAAGATATCATTTATATATAGCATTGCCAAAATAATATGATAAACATAAATTTTGAACAATACGGCCGGTCGGCGAGCACTGCCTCCCTATATATGTTTTTGGCCACGACGTCTAAATATTGGGTATTTTTCGTACTGCGGCCCCGGTGTATGTAAATTGGGCATATTTCGTACTGATGCCAACATATCTATATGACTCATTATTTTCTTCCATATCAATATAACTTCTTTTATTTCCATATTCAAGTAATTTCTTTATTTGCCATATCAATATAAAATATTTTTTGGTCATATTTATATAATCTATATGCCGTATCCATATAATGAATACGGCATATCCATACAACTAGCCATATTTGTATGTCAATGTATATTTTATTATTACATTTTTTTTCTTTATACATATAATATGGTATTTCCATATCGCTATAATTGAATTATATGTATAAGATATCATTTATATATAGCATTGCCAAAATAATATGATAAACATAAATTTTGAACAATACGGCCGGTCGGCGAGCACTGCCTCCCTATATATGTTTTTGGCCACGACGTCTAAATATTGGGTATTTTTCGTACTGCGGCCCCGTTGTATGTAAATTGGGCATATTTCGTACTGATGCCAACATATCTATATGACTCATTATTTTCTTCCATATCAATATAACTTCTTTTATTTCCATATTCAAGTAATTTCTTTATTTGCCATATCAATATAAAATATTTTTTGGTCATATTTATATAATCTATATGCCGTATCCATATAATGAATACGGCATATCCATACAACTAGCCATATTTGTATGTCAATGTATATTTTATTATACATTTTTTTTCTTTATACATATAATATGGTATTTCCATATCGCTATAATTGAATTATATGTATAAGATATCATTTATATATAGCATTGCCAAAATAATATGATAACATAAATTTTGAACAATACGGCCGGTCGGCGAGCACTGCCTCCCTATATATGTTTTTTGGCCACGACGTCTAAATATTGGGTATTTATCGTACTGCGGCTCCGGTGTATGTAAATTGGGCATTTTTCCGTACTATGCCACATATCATATAACTTAATTTTTTGTTCTATATCTATATATTAATTTTTTTTCCATACCTATAACTATTAAACTAA